>NC_067282.1:138793131-138955631 GCF_020740795.1 Apus apus | reverse complement strand
AGTTATGATCAACAGTAATACCTGTATCAATAGGGAGCTGAGATCCCAGGAGGGAAAGGAGCCTCTAGAGTCCAATTCCCATGTGAGATCTTGTGGGCAACTGAAGTCCAAGTTGTTATTAGACATTTTCTATCTTTTCTTCAGCAGGATAAGACAACAGAGGCTGGAGATGGCCATAAAATACCTCACTTGAGACCCTCCAGTGGGAAAGAGACGGTGAGTAGCTGGAACTACTCATGAATTAAATTAGCTCAGTTCTAATTCCAGTCTTTGTGATTTTGGGGTTGTTCTTCTCACTTTGAATTTGGAATTGAGTGGTATAAAAGCTGAGAAAGTGGTAGCAGTGGTGAGGCATGAGGTTAGCAGTATATGCCAGGAGATGCCTTTTTTCATGGCGTGGCCGGAGCATGAAGCTGGTTTGCAGAGCAGGCATTCAGAGTGTGCAGAAGCAGAGGCATGCATGTGAGGAAAATGCACTATTAGTGGGTGTGAGCATGTTTCAGGTGAGCACATAAGAGGAGATGCAGCTTTTGCTTTCTGGTGTTTTGTAGGACTGGTTTGTGCACTGAGTGGCTGAGACAGGCCAGGGACAGCACAGCCACAAATGAGGATGTCCAAGGTAGTCTGAGAGGTGGCCAAAGAAGGCCTGAATCCACCGGAGTGTGGGTACAAAGGTGAGGAGTGTAATACCGCAAAAGAACCTGCATAGCCTCAATTGTCCTGTCTGGAAAAGAGTACAGTCCCTCACTGTAGAAGCTATTGGCCTTGCTCAGTGGTAATGGCTGCGGGAACCAGATGCTCTAGTGCCACGCAGTCAAAACCCAGCATAAAGACAGGTCATCTCTGGGTGTGATATCAGCCTTGGAAACACACAGTCCACTTGCATTAACAAACTTCTCTCCTTTCTTGACAAGTTGGTATAACCTGCTGTGTTAACATGTAGCTTCTCCCAGTCTTCCTAAATGTGGAGTGTGTGGTCAGGAGGGCAGAGAGGCACTGCGGCCTGGCACTCACAGGGAGAGAGAGCTTGGCTTGCTGGCAGGCATCCAGCAAACACAACACAGTGGGTCCTGCATTTGCATAGATTTACACAAATTTGCATACTGGTGTGCAAAGAGAGCAGCTGGGAAAGAGGAACAGAAAGATTCCAGAATTTCATTGTGTCAAAAAACTGCTCGCCCTCAAGCACTCCATTATTTAAACCACCTCTTCCTCCTCCAAATTGCTGTTTGCTCCATTTGCTGAGGAATTAGGGATGGCTGGACAGCCCTGCTCGGCATGACTCCTATCGGCTAACCCAAAATACAGACATCTGGATCATAGTCCTAAGGCATGTTCCCCGTTGGCTGTGTTCCTTGCTCCTGTCATCAAGTTCAAAATGTTTTATGTTAGTCCTCCCCCCCCCCCGCTCCCCTGCCCCAAAGGCTTTATAACTTTGTGAAATAGGAACTTCCTCTATTTAAGGACAACCCTTTACATAATTACAGGTGCCAGGTTTAGAGTAGGGGAATGTGTGGATGCTTCAAAGAAATCCCTGAATTTTTTTTTTTTTCCTCTAAATATGATGTTAAAGACTAATTTTCCTTGATGCTCTCAGGAACAGATTAACTTAATTACTGAACCCCTCCTCCTCTAAACCAGCTTGAGGCATTGTTTCTGGCAAAGTTATAAATGATTGAAAATAAGAGGTTATGATGGAGAATGTTAAGCAGACATAACTTTAGTTTTCATTATCAGCTGCATCTACAATACTTCACAATACTTTTTGACATAAAATGTAGACTGAGGCCATGAAAAGAGCAAAGCAAAGAGTGCTTGTATTTATCACTTTGATATCGCTCTTATTTAAGCATTACTTAACTATCAGAACATCAGGCAGAGTTTGTTGCTGACTACAGCTTGTAATTCAGAACCACTGTGTCCCAAAAGAAATGATGACCTGGTAAGTGTGCCCACATCCTTATATAACCACAACATTCATAATCAAAGGGTAAAGTTATATGGTCCAGAATATGCTTGGCAGACAGAGAGCTTTGTGAATCATCTATTGAGATTCTCCATGTAGTAGAAAGTGATGAGAATCATGTGAGTGGAAGGTAATGAAAAAATGGTAGTCACGTATGTTTCTTTTCAAGAGTCAGATGCTGGAGGCAAGTGATTCCACTTTAATTTTCTTTCTCTTGCTCTATTTTTTTGTTGTTGTTGTTGTTTTAATGTATATTTGTGGTGCTTATTTCTGTGGAGGAAAGCCAGAAAACATGACCCCAAAGTTCTCTAGAGAATCAAAATCTATTGCTTTTCTTAAAGAGAATTTCTTGATTTAGCAGACACTTGTTTGACATGCAATTAAACAAAAAAAAAAACAAAACTTCATAGTGCTGTGTTTGGAAGGGTCACAAAGCTTGGCAGCATAAGAACAGAAACAATGTTGTGGAGAAGTTAATATGTACAGCTGTAGATAATACAGGATTGGGTGCTCAGAGTTGCACTGTAACGTCCTTGATACAACATAAGATTAGTTATCAAGAACATCTAAATTGTTGTTCTGACACTTAAGATGAGTTGCTGTTTAGCCACAAATCACACACTTTCTGCTGTTCCAAATTTTGTCAGCTGGGATGAATATTTTCTGCCTGCACTTGTGCAATGTGGTTACTTGCATTAATCTGATCCTTTCTGTTCAGTCCTTTTGGAGGTATTATGTATAACTAATCCTCAGCATCCATTCTAAGTATCTTACATGGATGCCTAGAAATAATACAGAAGAAAGGCCAAATCCTTCTGTCATAACCACAAAGCTGGAACTGGGCTGTTTGGCAGAAGCTAAGCCAATGGGGTGCTGTATTACCATCAGCAGCTCCAGCAAAGTGTCATCTCACTGGAAGGAATACTGTGGAAAGTGTGCCTGGCTGTAGATGCTGGGTGCAAAGGAAAGTGGTGGATTTTAACAGAGCATTTCTGAAAGAGAGAAAAAGTATTTGTATCATTTTCAGGAAGTGAGATCTGAATGATTCTACTAGACACATCTCTGATTAGCAAAGAAAAGGTGTATTTTGAAGGAAGTGAGGGACTCATCACACTGTCTCCTGTAAACATGGGATTAATTCTTCAGCATCTGAAGCCCAAGATTTGGATATCTAAGTTCAGTGAATTTTCCAAATTTCTTTAATCTTTGAAGAGATGAGTAGCTGCATGGTATGAGATGAAGATGTAGGTGCATTCCGAAGTGTCTCATTCTCCCCCTTGCCTACAAAGGAAGATAGATGACAGGGTGGAATAGTTGCATTTAGATGAGATTCAACTGAGCCCAGGCATCTAATTGCAGATGTCTAGGAGATAAGCTTTCTGCATAGTCAAATTGGGAGAGGATGGTTTCTTCTGACAATAATGGAGACCATTTCAGCTAGGCATTCTTTCTAAATCATTCACTGAAAAAGCTGTCCCATACTTTTAACTGTATACCATTACATATATAGAATTCCTAACTGGGTGCCTAAACTAAAATCGGAATACTCACCAACAGCACAACTTATAAAAGCATGACTATTCCTATAGTTCCTGAAGGCATGTCTACAAAAGGCAAGGTTTTGTTGCAACACTGATTTTTAATGTCCTTTTGACAGAAGCTTTCATATCAGTCTCCAGAAAATAATCATATGTATTCTGGCTGAACCAGAACCTACGACCACCCAGGGAAAAGGAAAATGGGAGAGGTGCCTGAGGACTGGAGGAAAGCTCATGTCACTTCCGTCTTCGAGAAGGGCAAGAAGCAGAACATGGGTGACTACAAACCAGTCAGCCTCACCTCCATCCCTGGAAAGCTGATGGAGCATCTCATTCTAGAGGTCATTTCTAAGCACATGGAAGAAAATAAGGTTAACAGGAGTAGCCAGCATGGATTCACCACGGTGAAATAATGTTTGATTAATCTGACAGCCTTCTATGATGGTGTGACAGAATGTATACACGGAGAGAGAAGAGTGGATGTTGTCTTTCTCGACTTCAACAAGGCTTTTAACGCTGCCTCCCATAACATCCTTGTGTATATGCTCAGGAAGTGTGAGTTAGAAAAGCAGACAGTGAGATGGATCAAGAAGTGGCTAAACAATAGAGCCCAGAGGGTTGTGATCTGCAGTGCAGAGTCCAGTTGGAGACCTGTGAATATTGATGTTCCCCAGGAGTCAGTACTGGGCCCAGTCCTATTCAACATCTTCATCAATGACCTGGATGAGGGGCTGGAGTGTGTCCTCAGCAAGTTTTCTGATGGTACAAAGCTGTGAGGATTGGCTGATATACCGGAAGGCTGTGCAGCCATTCAGCAAGATCTAGACAGACTGGAGAGCTGGACAAAGATGAACCTAATGCAGCTCAACAAGAGTAAGTGTAGAGTCCTGAACTTGGGGAGAAAAACAAGCACCGTGCATCAGCATAGATTAGGGGTTGACCTGCTTGAAAGCAGACTCATGGTGAAGGACCTTAGGGTCCTCGTGGACAACAAGTTATCCATGGGACAGCAATGTGCCCTCGTTGCCAAGAGAGACAATAGTACCCTGGGTTGCATAGAGAACAGTGTAGCCAGCAGGTTAAGGGAGGTTCTCCTCCCCTTCTGCTCTGCTCTAGTAAGACCACATCTGGAGTATTGTGTCCAGTTCTGGGCTCCCCAGTTCAAGAGGGACAGGGATATGCTGGAAAGAGTCCAATAGAGGACCATAAGGATGATTAAGGGATTGGAACATCTGTCTTATGAAGAAGGGCTGAGAGACCTGGGGCTGTTTAGTCTTCAGAAAAGAAGGCTTAGAGGGGACCTTATTAATGTCTATAAATATCTGAAGGGCGGATGTCAAGAATGGGCCAATCTCTTTTCAGCGGTGCCCTGTAGTGGGATGAAGGGAAACAGCACCAAGCTACAACTCAGGAAGTTCCACCTCAACACAAGGAAAAAACTTTACTGTTAGAGTGACAGAGCACTGGAACAGGCTGCCCAGAGAGTTTGTGGAGTTGCCTTCTCTGAAGTCTTTCAAGACTCATCTGGATATGTTCCTGTGTGATCTGCCCTAGGTGTTCCTGCTGCAGCACGGGGGATGGCTCTTCAGAAATCCCTTCCAACCACTATGATTCTATGATCAGAAGACTCAAGAACCTGCCTTATGAGGAGAGGCTGAGAAAACTGGGTTAGCTCAACCTTGACAAGAGAAGGCTCCAGGGAGATATTATGTTCTGGTACTTAAAAGGTGGCTACCAAGAAGATGGAGACTCCTTGTTTACAAGGAGTCACATGGAAAAGACAAAAGGTAATTGGCAAAATTTGCTCCTGAGGAGGTTTTGACTGGACACAAGAGGTCAATTAGTAGACTCCCCTTCATAGGACAGTTTTAAGTCCCAGCTTGACAGGATGCTGACTCATCTCGTATAAACTGTAGTATTACCTAGACAGCTTGTGTTCTACGATCCTATGGTATTTGTACTCAAAGAAAATGTTTGATAGTGACTGCATGTGTGTTTACATAATTGGCATCAACAAATAAACACTTTGGGTTTTTTTCACAGTTCCTGCAGAAACTGAAATAATATCACAGAATCACACAGAATCACAGGATATTAGGGGTTGGAAGGGATCTCCGAAGATCATTGAGTCCAACCCCTCTGCCAGAGCGGGACAAAAACAAACAAACAAAACAACAAAACATACACACAAAACCCGCACATACACCAACTGGGGCAGATTACTCAGAAAGGCATCCAGACAGGTCTTGAAAGTCTCCAGAGAAGGAGGCTTCACAACCTCTCTGGGGAGCCTGTTTCTGTGCTCTATAAGCCTCACAGTAAATAAGTTCTTCCTCATGTTGAGGTGGAATTTGCTGTGCTCAAGTTTGAATCCATTGCCCCTTGTCCTATCACAGGGCACAAGTGAAAAGAGATTGTCCCTGCCTTCTTGATGCCCAGCCCTCATGTATTTATAGATATTAACTAGATCCCCTCTGAGTCTTCTCCTCCCTAGACTGAAAAGCCCCAGGTTTCTTAGCCTTTCCTCTTAAGACAGGTGTTCCAGTCGCTTAATCATTCTGTTAACCCTTTGTTGGCCCTCAAGTAGGTCCCTGTCCCTCTTGAACAGGGGAGTGCAGAACTGGACACAATACTCTAAGTGAGGTCTCACCAGGGCTACATGTCTTTAACTTTTGCAAATACATAATTTCATGAGCGCATAGAACTTAATGATCCAGGAGTAAAATTAGAGCAATATCCATGCTTCCCTGTCAGCTCATCTCAGGCTGCTTTAGGGCAAAGGGCCTTTTCTGCATTAATTATGGCCAGTGTGCTGAAAGGTTTGGCCAGAACCTTAGCCGATACAGCTTGGTGAGGGTCTGACATAGCTACCTAAGCCTTTCTCGCCACTGACTTCACTACCAGGGCAGACAGCTGCCAGGTCCTGTTGTCCTCAAGCAGAGTTTTTCAAAGGCTCCTTTTCCAACTGTTGCCACTGACTGTCATGGGGCAATGCCCACTTTGTAGGTCAGAGGTTTTGTGGATATGGCATGTATTTGCAGCACACCCTTGTGAATTCTATGCCTGAAGTGACTGCTTTCAATGAAGTCACTCAATAATTCACATGTGAACATGCACAACATTTAGTTCCTCCTTTTGTCCCAGTTGAGTTGATTCTTC
The DNA here is from genome assembly GCF_020740795.1 of Apus apus. Classification (NCBI taxonomy): domain Eukaryota; kingdom Metazoa; phylum Chordata; class Aves; order Apodiformes; family Apodidae; genus Apus; species Apus apus. Next base: position 138,948,968 of record NC_067282.1, on the reverse strand, counting down.
AGACTTGGACTGAAGTAAGCAGCTGATCTACCTGTGTATCCATAAGACTGGTAGGATACTGTGTAACTCATCTCACAGAACATATGATCTGATGGTCTGAAAAGGTGCAAAGTTGTTAACCCTGTCACTGCCTTTGGAGGTGCTCAATTTAGAGAACAGAAAACCATCACTTCTGCAAGAGTGTTTCAAGCAGTTGTTCTTTAGGCAAAGAATCGAGTCCCTCTTTTAGGATGACAGAATCTGTGACCACCCTTTTTGTGTCTGGATGAGTATCACTACTGGATAATATAACCTCTTCTGCATCTGAATGCTGATAAAATACCTGCATCTATTATCTTGAATCCTTGCATAAGCAAGGAGCTTGCTCTGCTGGTACCTTTCTCCTTTGCAGGCTGCCAACCTCAGACCGTCCTTCTCTCATCTCTTTCAGAACTCTGTCTTTCATTATTAATTAAAGGTCAACATTATACTGCCATTGATTAAGTTATTCACTAACACTTGTTTGAATTATCAGGCTAAATTTGAAACTTTAGTAATGGACTTGCTCCAAGTTATAGCATGAGGATGAAAGTCAAAATAAAACCTTTGCCTGGGCAGGAATTGTACTTGAAACAAGGCAAAAAAAAATGTTGGAGGCACAAGAATCTGGACTCTACAATTGAAGTCCAAGTTAATGAAAGGTTATAAAAATGGAGGATGGATGTCATGACGTCTAATAAAGGTGAGACGGCTGAATATTAGATCAAAATAAAAAGAGGATAAAAATCATCATTATTAGCTGTGAGATCAGAGTTACTGTCCTGGATAAATGGGAAAGTATATGTAATGGCATGGTTCTTAATATGAGAATTCAGACGCATTTCAATATTTATCTAATTAGATGCAAAGATGATTGCAAGACATATTGCTTGGGAACTGAAGACTTGGTTGATTCCCTGAACAGGAAAAGTCTTAGCCATACTGCTACATTGCAACCTGTTTTAGAAGGTACTGTTATCCTAACTAGTGGTGGAATTTTTTTGTTATTAAATGTGGTCTATCACTTATTAAGCCAAAATATCAGTAGCCATGTTGGTAAGGAAAGGATGTTGCTTGCCTCTTGTATCTTTCTGTCCAATGCAAGTCCTGCTGTCTTCTGCTCTCTCTTATCTTGGTGAAAAGGGTAAAATGCTGCCCCAGGGCTGTTTGTATAGTGACTTGTTCAGAACTGGAGATGAACAGAGCCACTGGAGGGAAAAGAGCTCTCAATTTTAGTCTGTGGGTGAACAAAAATCAACTGAACTAGAGGTGGTTTCATTTGCATAACCTTTGTAAACACTGTTTTTGTGTGGAGATTCTCTGTACCTCTCTCTAAAATGGTTACATTTGGGAAAGCAATTTACAGGGTAGGGAAAAGGCCGCTAACTATCTGGATCCCTGGTAAGAAGAAACATACTTGTAGGCTTGCATAATTATGCTTTTTCCTCCAGTGAAGATTGCATATAATCTGAAAAAATCTTTTGAAAGAGGGGAAGTTACAGAGAGTATTGTACAGAGATATTACAGAGCAGGGCTGAAGCCTCTCCAGTTTTTGCCACTGCTGCCACCTGAAGTTGTTGTTACTTTGCTACACGTTGAAAAGAAGTTAAGACTAAATAACACTTTCCTAGGATCTGGAGACAGCTCTAAGTAAATTCCTGGTCTTTACTTTTGCAAGTATGTGAGGCTTTGATCATTGAAAAGCATAGTGGCTGGAGGAAGAAAAGCAACATTGCAAGGGGCACTTTAACAAGGGACCCAGTTACTAAACCGCTGCTAACATTTTTCTGTGTATAGGTGCAAGTACAGGTATGAAGCACATGCTGTACTTCTCTTGATGTTAATGTCTTTCTTTCATGCTTAATAAAAGTTTTCTAGTTGTATCCACAATGGATGATTGCAAGCCTAAAGATACTGATGTTCAGGAAACATTTCAATGATTTCTAGTGATTTTGGGGGGGATCCTCAGAGGTGTTTGTGGAGATGGCAATTTGTTTTAGAGAGAATTCCTGATTTTTAATCTACTTATTGTGGCTGTTGACTATTCCTCATAGTGAATTATGCTTTGGGTGGAAAGTGGTGCCATTTAGATAAAACATTTTAAAATGCTGCAGAACTACTGGCTTTGTGTTTAAAGAGATTGCTGTTTCAAAATAAACACTAGCAAATGTCCTCAACAGCAAACTTCTGAGAGAATTGTTACTAATGGATTCAATTTTAGGGAAATGAATTGCAGGACATCATGGAGTGATCTAGTGAGTGATAGGGCAGATGTCAGTAGGCTGGCTAGAGCCTGGTTTCATTTCACAAAATTGTGGTGTAAAGCAAATGTAGTATTAAAGTGAAGAGCTGGAAGATAAAGGAAGAGACAAAACAAGAGAGAGAAAAGCAACAAAAGTGAGACAGTTTACCTTCACAGAAAGTGCCTCATGTCAGACTTTCACAAGAAATGCTGCTTCTTGATGAAGAACAGTCAGGAACTAGGACACAACAACAGATATAAGAGAAAAGATTACCCCCAGATGAGAAAGTTGTTAAACTCTTTTTTCTATTAAAAAAAGAAAAAAAGGCATTTCTAGAGGATTCCCCCCATGTCTAGCCCCACTATAATAATGTCCTCATTCATGTAGTGTCCATATCCAACTACTGGGAAACAGACTTCTGCTTCTATTTGTAGCAGTCAAGAAGAGCAGCAGCACTCTCACATGTTCATAAGTGTATATTGTTTTGTCCCACTGAGGGACAGTTCTCCCTGGGGGTAGGAGTTCGTTTATCTTCATGTTAGCTCCAGAGGGGAATTGTCTCAGGCAGTGAACAGTTAGTTGTAGTAAGCTGTGTACATATGTGCCATGTTTTGATGTAGTTCACTGACAGCTAGTAACTGGACCTAATCTGTCAAACTCATTTCACCTAAGACCTAAAGTATAACTCCAATGCTGATCTTGAAGGTAAAAGCATCACAAAGCTACTTGGCTCCTAACCTTCTGGGTTTTTCTGTGGTGTTTTTGTTTGTTTGTTTGTTTGTTTGTTTATTTTCCAGTAAATACCTTCTCTTCTTTCTTTCTTTTTTTATTTTTATTTTTTTTTACTTCTTTCCTCTTCAGAAACGCTGTTTCTTTCAGTCACTGATGTTTTTGTGTTCTGCACTTGTTTGTAAAACAAAAATAACCCAGTAGTATTATCCAAATCATTTATTGAATATAATATATTATCCTGCAGTCACTGTGCAGTAATATATATCATGTAGTTGAACTGCTTTCCTTACCTGATAGAGTTGTTTCCTGATTGGGTACTTCTTACTAGTTTGCTAGTTTAGGGTATAGCTTTCAGATTGATTAGAAAACTGGAGTAACTTACAGTTGTTAAAGATTCATTGTTAATTTTATAAGAGCAGGAGACTTGATTGTAGGAATGGTTTGTTATCTAAGTAATAACTGTTAGCTAACAGGATTCTTCATGACAGCCTTGCCTTGGTTACTTGTTTTCCTGTGATGGACTGGAAACAGCAGAGAAAGTAATAGCTCCATGCCTACCTCTGAGTTTAAGAAAGATCTTTCTCACCCTTTTGAAACAGATCTTGTTTGTCTAGTTTATGTTTGTTTGGGTTTTGTTGCTGTTGTGGTGTTTTTGTTTTGTTTGGGTTTTTTTTTAACTGTTGCAGTGTTGGCAACATCCTCTTTTTTTCTTTTCTTTTGAAAGTTGTTAAAAGCATTCTGGTTAGAAGTTGAAAATGCAACACAAGATTCTCTTGTGCTGAAACACTTCATGACCAAAAGCTGGTCTTCTTCCCATAATATTTTTGTTGTTTCTGGTAGCACTATAGCACATACAGAGATTTGCACTAGAGAAGTGGGACAGCAGCTGTCAGGGATCTTTCTCTACAGACTGGACCTAAAAAGGCCAACAGAAGATGCTGACTCTTATCTCTTTATCTGTTGCTTACTTTTAAAAAGAAAGAAAGGCTATTATATGTCCTTATGGATACTAATAAATAGGACTGTCTGGTGGGATAAAATGGTAGCCAAGAGACAGTAGTGTGCTTTTGGAATGTCCACTTGCTATTGCCAGAATTGCCTAAACGTGACAGTTTCTCAGGGCACATTGCACTTTTTTCACCTGGCTGAACCAAATTTTTTTCAGTTTAGGATCTTAGCTCATGTATGAGGTTTAAGCATTATTTGGCTTCACCGTGTGTAAGTATTGAATGGTTTGTTGGGGTTTCTTTGTTTGTTTGCTTTAGGTGTTTTTGTTTGGTTGGTCTGGGGTTTGGATTTGGTTGTTTCGGTTTGGTTTTGGGAGAATGTTTGTTTTTAATGATTAAAAGACATATGGAAGAATACTTTAAAAGTAAGGAAAACAGTATTGTGTTACTCTCGGCATCAGGCCAGGGAAAAGTTTTCTAAAAGTACCTGCTCTGCTTCTATTGGATGCATTATTCTTCAAATCCCTTAATAAACAGGACACACAACACACGTTACATGAAATTATAGTTTGCTTACATTAAGTGGTTAAAGAGTAATGTACTGGGTTTGCATTACTGCACAAGCACTATTCCACAAGATATAATAAAATCCCAACAACTCATGTCTGTTAGTAGACAATAACAAAGAAACTGTTGCTGGGCTGTCTTCTGGAATTGAGATTTATGGAAGAAGTTGGAGGTACTTAACAGTTCCACACACAAAGATTGGTATTAGCTCTACATCTTAGTTCTGCTAAATGTTGACTGTATAAAAGCAAGGGAATTAAGGATGGCTTTTCTGAAAGAATCATGCTAAAAAAAAGTGTATTATACCTAGGTTGACGGTGCAAAGTGCAATTGCTAGATACCATTGTGAGAATTAAAGGGGAAAATTTCACTGAATACAGCCGGGTGCATGAGTCTTGCCAATGCTTTCAACCCAGAGAAAGCATAAGCATGGTGGCTTTCAGTACCACAAGCAATGCTAGTGCTCTCCTGAGCTCAGGAAACACTAGTTGCAGCCTTGAGATTACTCTCATGTAGCACAGCTTAAAAAAAAAAAAAAAAAAAATGTTCTTGGTTATTCCTCGGAGAAGGTAAACCACAGTCTTTTTATCTGAAGTTGCATAGCTGTGGGGTATTTTATTGACAATCTTGTATTATGCAAGGCTTTTATCCTGAAAGTCAGCTTTTTTTTATTACAAAATTGTGCTAAGTTTCTATATTTACAGTAATTACAGTGATTGATTTAACTAATATATATATAATAGAAGTGCTAGAATTAAAGATGCCAATGGAACCTTAATTTGTTTCTCTTTTGCATATGCACTATATCATAGTTTTTAATTATGTGAATATGTACTATTTTATTCATACAGTTGTATCTCTGCGTGTAACCAGAATATTCTGACTACAGTACTTACCTGCAGGTCCTCTACTGCTCTGAAGCATTGGTACTACTTCTCAATTTAAATTCTGGTACACAGCCAGGTTTTCCTTCAGCTCTAGGAGTTTGCATGCATGATATTCCTGATTTTATTTCATGCTTTATAACTGCATTATGCCCTCTTTGTTCAGCTTCCAGACAAAGTTGTGCTTATGTCCTGGATCTCTTCTCTGGACATGAGAAGGCCCACTTTAGTGGTATGGAAAGCTTGTGGGCAACACTAAGTTGTTGGTCAAGCAGGGTCATATCCACAATGCTGTGCAGTGTTGGATTCAAACACATGCTGTAGAGGTAAAAAGATGGAAACAGGGCTTCTGGTGGTGCATCATCCGTTCTCTGTCCACAGATGAATTGAAAGGAATTTTATTACAGGACACAACCCATAAATAGTGCTGTCTAAGGTGGAATGCTACTGTGGTTATGAGGGTGACAATCACAGCTGTGGTATGATGCAGTGCCTGAGAGCAATGAGTTCTTTGATAGACAGGAGACCTGGCTAGGAGGTTGCTATGATGGAAATGTCCCTGAAAGGTCTGCTTGCTATCAGGGAAGACTGTAATGGACCATTATATCACCCTTAAAAGTTGTTGTCTGCATAGCTTGACTCCCACCTGATAGATATTTTTTTTGTAGAAAGAGTGGATGTAAACCTCAAAATCATAGAGCCTTAAAATGGTTTGAGTTGGAAGGGACTTTTAAAGATCATCTAGTTTCAATCTTTCTGCAATGGACAGGGACACCTCCACTAGACCAGGTTGCTCAAAGCCCCAGCCAGCCTGCCCTTGAACATTTCCAGGGAGGGGGCATCCACAAATTTCTGAACTCTTGTTCCTCTTTCCCCTAAATTGCTACCTCATTCAACACATGTTTGGGAAAACACAGGAAGTGGGCTGACAGTAATAGCACATCTTTTTCCCAGTATCGTCTTATTCCCTCCAGTGGAGCACAATGTTACCCTGAAGGGGTTGATATATTTGTTTGTTACTGAATCTGTTCAAACATATATCCCCCTCCAACATGATGTTGGTGCACATACTCATGGTACCAGATTAGAAATGAGCACTTATCACATCTGTGTTTCCTATGAATCTGTGTGACCATAAGATCTCATAGTTATCTTATATATAGTGCTTTTTAATCAAACCAGCAATTAAGTTGGATTGACTGTGCAAGTTTGTTATCAGTGAGGCTTTTTTTATCAGTATAAATCTCTGAATGGTGATTTTTATCGCTGCAAATGTATTTTTTTTTAAAAGCAATTGAAGTAATAGGAAACGCATTACACAAAGCTATTAACAACATTAACTCCCAATATGCTTCAAAATCATTGAAAACCTGAATTAACAGTACAGCAAATTTTTAACATGCTTACATAAGATCTAAAATTGTATCTATAAATTATATGTAAAACATGCACACTTTGAAGATTTGTAAAGTAAGGAAGCCCTATCTGAAGCTCTCAAAATTGTATCTATCTCCTTCCAACTGCTCATAGAAGTTTCATAGCCTGACAAATCTCCTTTGCCTTTTGGTCTGACTGGCCACAGAAAACTCCATGGCCAGAAATGGTCATCCAACACAGTGCAGAAATACTTTTTTCCTCTAATAAACTGCAAGATGTTCTACAAAAAACTTGGGGAAAATACCAAACTATCACTGTCCTCCCAAGGGATAGCAAGACTTGCAAGACATAGATAGCAATGATCTTGAAAAAGACAGTTTGCATCCCCACTCTAACATTACAACAGTTGAGATGTGCAGCTAGTAAACAGGGCTAATAATTGGCTAACAATGGCTGTGTACTTGTGCTGATACCCTGTTGCTATAGCTCAAGACTAATCTACAGACTTTCTTTGACATCAAAGGAAATATTTACATCAGGCTGAAGTTCTGCAGCTGTTCCTGGGCATAATATCTCTGCAGTACTATTCTCCATTGCCAGCTGGTGCTTGTTTCATGAGCCCAGAAATGGCTTTGTGGAGAGATGCTGTTCCAGAAAACTATTGCTCTTGAATCCACTATTCACTCCATGTCTTTCACAGTCACCAGAAGGGATCTGGAAAAACAAGCAGAGACAAGCAGCGGTAGTTACCACAACTGTTCTCACAAATCACTCAATCAGGAATGCTTGGTGGTATCAGAGGAGCTGACTGTTGTTTGGTGATAGCATATTGGATAAAATTGCCACGTTACCTACTGCCAACACTGCCATATGGCAGTGTGTGGCATTCATGCTGATCTGCTGAGAGTCTGAGAATCATATAACCTACTTTAAAGAATATCAGTGGAGATGGTGAGGATCTGGAGATGTTGATCCCTAGATGCAAAAAAAGCAGTCAATTCTTCTTAAATTCTGTTGTTATGCCTGTATACTGCCAAACCCAGAATTGTCTTAGGCAGGCAGTGACGCAGAAGAGAACAGGTATAGCTGTGCTCAGATGTGAAACTCCTTCTCCCTCCTGCTTCTTCATGTCCTCTCACTATATAACACATAGTAGATGCAGCTGCTAGTTTGGACAGGCCGGTTAGCTACAAAGTAGCTACAGCCAAGCCTTATAGTAAATCTCCTTATAAAGACAAGCTCTTGGATAAGTAAATCAACCTCTTGAGACTTTTTCAACCTGTGGTATCACAATTTGTTGCAATGACATTTGAGGCGTTATTCATGGGTATGAAGAATCTCGTTCACTAGCCTTAGCTCTCTGAGATGATAATTTACATGCACTGGCTTTTTGCTGTGTATCTTGAGCTCTGCTTTGACATGGATTCTTGCTGTTTCCTTAGGCAATAACATAGATGGCTTTCTCTGTAATTTACTTAGGACTTGGTAAAACTGACTTTTGCAAATAGGATGTTTTCTGTGACTGAATTTCTCCTGTATTCTGAAATTCTTGAAACATATTTAATGTTGAATTTAATTATTGAAAAATACGTAATGTCTTGTTCCTCTCAGTATTGACATGATGGTTTCAATATTCATCAGAGCTGCATGGCTTAGAGCCAAGCTGCCCTCAAACACAAGTTAAGCAGGCAGTTTTGAGCAACAAAATAGCTGTGGTTCTCTTGTGGATTTTTACATATTCTAGAGCTCTTGGAAGCCAGGTGGCTACATCTGCTAAACTAGTGAAGAGCCTGTAAGATACCAACTTTGAACAGGATGGTTAGTAATAAAACTTTGTCCTTTTCTAGAAGAGACCAGAGTATCTGGAATTGTTCTATGAACCTCCTTACTTACATTTCTTCTCCTTAGCCTAGAAGAGTTAATCTGAGACATTTATTTATGCTGTTGATGACCAATAGCAAAAATAGGAAACATTAACACAATTAGTGTACAAGCCTTGCATTGTTTCCTCCTTCTCTTTTGCTCCTTGCCTCATCCCCTCAACCCTTTTACTTCAGTTTTGCTGTCAGCTAGATGCAAGGACTGACTGGGTTTTGGCTCCTGCTTTTTCTCTACTTCGTTCATGGTACATCAGGGCAGAAGCTCGTCTACTGCTTAAAGTTTACACTGTTTTTTGAATGTGTAAAGAGATGCTGAGTGTGATCATTCCCTGTGCTTGAAAACCAAATGATACTGATGAGTGGAGGGACTTAGGGAATTAAAATTCTGAACCTGGTCGCCAAGTTCAGAATAAAATTGTGGGTGGAAAATTCCACTCAGCTGCTATCTGGTACCTCTAACAGTTTGCTTTTTTTCACAGGGACTTTTAAACAACACAAAACATTATCATAGTTATTGCTTGTTGTTTAAAAAAGTATTTCTAGTGCTGAAAAACATATTTAGTAATCTTGGAGAAAGAGTTATCCTACCCTCTACTCAATACATATTTTATTGTCATTAAATACATTTTTATGAGATAATAATAATTAAAATATTTACAGTTTTGTAATCAAATGAGGACAATGGCATCCTATGTTTCTATGTAATAATTAGTTTCAAAGGTAGATGTCCCTTAAAATAAAGCTACTTTTTCTCTTTGGGTGGTATGATTTAACATGAACTGCCAGCCATAACAATAATAATATGTCTTGTACTGCCAGGTTTAATAGAGACTTCATGGATAATTTAAGGCCAAGTAAAAATAAAGAAATATAATACTTAAGTTCCAAATTAATTTCTCACTCATTCTCGTAACTTAACCTGATCACCAATATTGTTTCATTTTGTACTAAACTTCTTCTTTTCAGTTAATAAGGAATGTATTTTCTTGAAAAGATGCAGGCAACCCTATTTTCTCCATCTCCCCATGCACAAAAATAGCTTATCTGTACTCAAAGCCATAAAGAATGCACTGTAGACAAATTTATACTGTACCAATGGAGTATAAGGATTCCATTAACACTTTAGTGATATCATCAAGGAAGAAAAAGGCAAAATGGATCCACAGCTTTTATTCTGCTGGGTCTGTAATGAAGCAGTGTTGTAGCAGCTGCTGTCTCTTTTTTTTTTTTTCTTTTTTTTTTTTTCCTGTAGGCATCAGTTGGTGTATTGCAAAAGATTTTTTAAAAAATAAAATTCCTGACATTCCCTTCTTCCTTTTTCTGTCTCTCTCTTTTTTTTTTTTTTTTTTTTAAGAAGAGACAGCTTCCTTTTGTTACTGCTGTGATATTCTTTTCCCTACTAACTCCAGGATGGAGCCTGAAATGCAATATGGAAATTACTAATATGACAGAGAAATATGAGCTTTATACTGTAGAAAAAGTGTCTGTAGCAATATATTAGAGAAATTATTGAATGTTATCGGTCATAGCACAATTTATTATTTTACCAGTGTGCTGTGAAAAGTTGCTCAGCCAACTCAAAGTGTTCCTACTATGTTAGTGCTGTCTGGGAGTTTAACTGGTAGCACTTCACTAAATGCAAGCACAGTAATTACTTGTACGTTAGCCCCTTGGATTCCTCCCTCTCCACCTCAGCCTATCATCTTAACATATTGTATGCGCAGTAATTTGATTTACTATTTTTATTTTGGACTTTGTGCAGTAAGGCTTTCACAGAGGAAAGATGGCTGAAAGATATAAGAGAGGGATGAGAATTTGGAAACTGTCTGCTCTGCACTTGGTATATGCTCCCTGCCAAACTCACGTGTAACTCTCATTAATGTTAATGGGATTTAATACATGCTGCAAGAGGAAAATATCCTCATTTATTTTGGACTGAATCAAGTGGTAGCAAAAGTGCTGTATTGACAACTCTGGAGCCCTCTATTTATCCACAGAACAGGCAGGGTCAGAATAAGTTTTCTCTTACAACCTAGTGTCTCAATCCTCTTCTGGAGGGACCTCTGAAGGACAGCACAGCCATTGCCACTCCTGCTTGCATGGGTAACAGTTTTGTGGTGTGGACACCTGTACAGTAGCAGCTCAACCAAGATTTTCCACACTTTACTCACAATATACAACAGTTTGGAGATTGATAACTTTGTACATGTGTGCATACTTGTAAGAAAAAGCCATTTTTGTTGAAACTCAAACTTCTCACAGGAGTATATTAGGTTAAATACATAATTTGGAAGAAAAGCAGGGGGAAGTTCCTTGTTAGGTAATATTGTCTTCTTTTGCTTGTGAGACATAATAAGATATGCATAATTATATGTGATTCATCACACTGAAAGTTACATTTTGGTGATTTTTTTATTCCATCAAGGGGAATGAATTGAATTAACCTGCCTCTTTATATTAAACTGGTTTATTTATATCTTTTTTTTTGCTCTATTATTCTGATTCAGCTAGCCTTGATTGATGAAGTTATTTCCATTAAATACATAAGGAGGCTCACCTGAGCTCCCAATTAGAGCTGTCTAACACCCAAGAATTACCCAGAGTTAGACTAAACTGGTTTAGGTTTCTTTTACCCCCTCACTCTCTCAGCATGGTCTGATGGAGTCTCTTTCTACCTGGCTGACCTTATACATTACTGCTTCTCCTTTGGGCTAGAAGAAATGGCTTTTAACAGAGAACGTCTTGCTGGGGAAAGAAGAGTCAGAACATGCAGTGACATGAAGCTTGCTGAAAGCCTGCTTCTTATTGTTGATACAGCATAGGTTGGCTTGACTGAGGTTTTAAAACATTTTGGACTGCAAAACTTGGAGTCATCCAGCCAAGGAGTTCCTTGTTGGATGTCTCTCTATGGACATGCACCTTGTCTCACCACTCTGCCTTCTGCACGGAAAGTCTCTAGCTCCTCTGGCTTTTGTTACAATGGATTATAGCTGTCCTCTAACCAACAAAGTATGGTTTGAACAAATTTATCATGCTTCTTTCCAAGTTTCCTCCACTTTTTGTTTCTCTGTCGTGTTAGACAACAACAGATGCTGATGCCTCTATGCAAAGAGACACAGACACATACAAGTACTATCCTGCAAACCTTGCTGTTGTTTCTTCCTGAGCCACTTGGAAATTCCATTTCAGCTTTCTAGGCTTAAAACATTGTGTACTGCATTGTCTTTCTTCTTGTCTCCTCATAAATCTGCATTATTTGCTAATTCAGCCAAAATGCAGTGGCTAATTGTAACTTCCCAGCCTGCTAGTGATCATAGTCATTGGATCATCACTTATTTTCGAAACACTGCACAAGCTGCTTCTCCCATACTATAACTCACATATTATACTGCTTAGCATCACCGTAAGGTTTTGACTTCCTTTATGTCTTTTTTTCCTTCAGTATCACTACCCTGCTAGCTCATTAAATCCACACATAATTAGAATGTATGTGATTATTTATTTTTAAACCTTCCACTGATGCTTATCTATGAAAAAAATCTCTACATACTATAATCTCATTCTAACAGATGTATGCTCTTTTCACCTTCAGGTGCTTCATGTAGAATAGACCTTATGGAACAAAAATTCAGTTTTTATCATCTAAGCTGTTGTTTCAAATGTGATCCGAAGTAAACAAAGAAATAACAATGTAATAAACTGGAAGCTAACTTCAACCTTGGAGTCTCTGAAGTCACCTTGTAAAACTTAAACCAGATCCTAAGTAACGGTTAGATAGGTCTCTTTTGTTTTATGTGATACCAAAGAAATGGTTGATATTTAAGTGGCAGATAAAAGGTATTGGGAAAGGAAAAAATAATAGAAACATAAGATGTGTTTTGAAAGTTTGAAGACTAGTCTTTCCTTTACATTTTCTTCTATAATGCTGCAATTACTTGCTCTTCAGGTCATTAAATCAACCTGCAGCTGCTGGTGTCAGGAGGGGAGACCTCACTCTGAAGCTTATGATTTGATTTTCTTGAGGATCATCTGCCTCTGTAGTTGCACTGGATCTTTGCTGATACTAGAGATTATTACCTCCTGAGCTCCATTTCTAATACATAATTCAACAACAACAATAAAGAATTTGGGCTTTCAATTGGGAAAGCAAGTGCTTGGCTTTTACAGATTTAAGCTGGTGGCCACTGCCAGACCTGCTGACTACATGCCTTCCCATAACAACTAAACTGGTCTGCTTCTTCACAAACAGAAAGACACGTAGACTGTGAGGCTTATTTGCTAAGGTTTTTAACTTAGCTAAACAGCTCACTTCTATTCTACAATTTATTTAATTAATGTTCATCTCATTAGTAGGGATCTATCTTAGCCATCTACCATTATACAGTAAATTGCTTTAATGAATTCTGTGATTCTCTCAAAACTCCCAATCAGATAAAAAACCCTACTAATGTAGAAAGAAAGTGCAGCTTTGGAGATTCATTCATTTTCTTTTCTATAAATTCTCTTTGGAAAAACTCTGAAGAAACATAATACTAGAAGGAAGCTATTAGTAGACCTTCTTGCTCCAAATGACCAGAAAATACAAAGTTTAGTTTAGCTTTGAACTTCACTAGAATACTTGAGGTTTGGTTTTGATGGCTTTTTTTGTTTGATTATTTTTTTATTTATTTAATGTCTTGTTGGAATTGGAGTCTACTTTAATGTATTATGGTCAAATTTCCTTTAAAATAGTCTGTCAATGTCCAATTTTCTTCTTTGGCTTAACTCTAACAACAGAACACCAAAGTGCGTTCTAAGAAGAGTCCACAAAAAATTTATACTAAATTCATGTAAAAATGTGTTTACCTGTACTGTGTAATGGAAAGGACTGGACAGTGTAAAAAACCCAACCAACAACAAAAAAAAAACCCCAAACAAACAAAAAAAGAAAAAGTAATTATAATTTTTCACTTACTTACTTTTCCTGACTTTTTTCCTCTTCCCCTTCTAATTAACACTCCTCCAGATGAGTTAGTATTCAACATGATTGGAAACTCATGTGGAAAGGAATTACAGCACTTTTAAAAACAGGATAGAATAATCTTAGTTGGAAGAGACCTACAATGATAATCTAGTCCAACTGCCTGACCAATTCAGGGCTGACCAAAAGTTAAAGCAAGTTATTATAAATACTGTCCAAATGCCTCTGTCATGGTTTTATTCAAGAAGTAGTTAAAGTATGCTCTCTGTTATACTCCAGTATCCTCCCAGGGGAAGACAAAAAGGGAAGAAAGGAGAGAGATTTAAGGTTAGAAAAACTAGAACAGGTTAAATGAAAATAATAATAATGAAGATGGCAAATTATATACAAATATGTCAAAATATTCAAAGGTATGAATGAACACAAAAATATAGAACCCACACTCTTTAGTTGGTAATTATATCCCAACCAGAAAAATCACAAACTGGTGCAGTTGGTGATGCTTGAGTCCAGGGTCCCACTGACAGCCTACAAAAAAAACCTTATGCTGGTCCCACTCAAGGGAGGCAGGGGTAGGTGACCTGGCCTAGTGAAAGATATCCTCTAGCACAGACACAGGCTAGCAGTTGCTGAAGGGGGGTCCCAGGTGGTTTATGGTTAGAATAGCCCTAGAAAAATGTTATCCTGGTACTCTCAAACCAGGACAATCCACCCCTTATTCCTTACCATCAGCTTCTGTAACTATATACAATATGGTTTTATACAAAAATGTACATTATACAATTTGAACTTAAGTTTTTTGGTTGGAGTCAGATTCCCCTGTGGTGTACATGGGACCTCACCATCCTCCTTCATCACCCACCAGATATGTCCAGAGCCTTGAGCAGATACAACCCCACAGATGGGTTTGCCTTTGCCCAGAGGTGAAGAAATCCACACAGATTTTCCCAACAGGTTCCTTTCACCTACGACAGGGACTTTATCCCCTTCCGCTGTGTGTAAAAACCTGCTTGGGCAGGGCTGGCTCAATTGATCGATCCCTTGGTATTAACTAGCTAGGTGGCTTGTGCTAAATGTATGTCCCAGTTTTTGAAACTTCCATTACCCATTGCTTTCAAGGTGTTTTTTTAGTAACCCATTATGATCTTTAGTCTTTTCAGGGGCTGGTGCATGGTAAAGGACATGACAGATGTGCTCTATACGTGACCTTTGGCCCAGTTAACTATTAGGTTGCTTTTTGAAATTGGTTTCATTTTCTGACTCGGTCGTCTCTGGGGTCCTGTGCTGTCATAAAATTTGTCTTTCAAGGCTCGGAGTAGTATTACAAGCAGTGGCATGAGTCATGGGATATATTTCCAACCATCCAGTGCTTGCTTCTACCATCCTGAGCATGTAGGGCTTACCTTGGTGAGGTTGAGAAAGTGTGATTTAATCTGCCAGGCCTCTCCATATTTATATTTAAGCCAGGATCCCTCATACCACGAAGATTTTAATTATCTGGCCTGCTTAATGGCAGCACAAGCATTACACTCATGGATAACCTCTGTGATAACATCCACTCCTTGGTTCTGGGCCCATCTGTATGTTCCATTTCTTCCGTGATGACTGCAAGACCCACTGAGGTAAACACTGACAGGCTTAGAGAATTGAGTACCTCCCTAGGAAGGCTGTCCCAGTGCTTGACTACCCTCTCAGTAAAGGAATGTCTCCTAATATCCAGCGTCCTGTCACTGAATACCAGGAAGAAGAGATCAGCACCTCCCTCTCCCCTTCCCCTCCTCAAGGGGAGTGATGCTGTTCTCAAGCTGTTTGAGAATAACACTAGAATTAAACAAAATCATTAGTATAATCTCTTTTTCTTCATTATGTATTGTATTATATTAAACAAAATACATGCTTGAATTAAAGATATCTGTTCTACTTTTCACATATTTTTTTTTACATTATTTACAGAGACAGTAGGTTTATGCCCCTAACTTGTGCTAGAGTGGTGGTTATGGCTGATGATGCACTGTTTAGGTAATAACTCTGATGTAGAACACCCAATCTGATTGTAAGCCTTTGCTTTAGCCACAGCCTCCAACTGGTTGACTCAAATCTATGAGATATCTTCATAGAGTGAGCTGTTACCAGTCTCTGCCCAGTTTTCTGTGTCTAGAAAAGCGGGGGCTTTTGTTTCACATGATGCAGTTCATGTCCAGTTTATGTTGGCCCTCAGCCTCTTTTGTCAACACTCTGTTGTAATTTTCACACAATTTGGGAGCACTCTTATTTTTAGAGGCTTACATGTCTAGATTCTTCTTATTATTTCATATTGTCTGGATACTTTTTAATATTAAAATATCCCGCAGTCATCTTCAACTACTATATAAGTCTTTATACTGATAGTTGTAAAGATATTGAAATTAATTTAGTTTGCTTTATTATTATGCACACAACAACACTGTGTCCTTTCCCTGAGGGAAAAATGTCCAATGCAGAAAAGCTCACAAGCTTCTACAATGATCTCAACATAGCATCATGTTCTATGCTGCCAGCAAAATGGGCTACTTTTCCTCTTCTCATTCTGTGTACCAGTGTTTTCCTCAAAGCCTTGAAGCCCACTCATTCTCAGAACGTGACTGTGTAAAAGTAACACTATTCAGCTCGAAGTATTTGCTTTCTTTGTGTGTGCAGACACAGACAGCTGTTATATTTTACAAAACAAATTCTTCATTGCTTTTCCTCTCTTGTCAGCACTGCAGAGCTCATATGGAAGCAGAGTGAAATACAAGTGTGCTCTTGTGTAGCATCAATGAAAAGGTTTATTTGGCCACAGCCTAGTTACTCTTGCAGAGCCCTGGGAAGCTTGAGTGCTGCCCAGGTGTTAGCATACACAGCCCTTGCAAATGAGGTGTGTGATGGAAAAGAAGCTGCTCCTCAACTCCCAGGTCCCAGGTTGCTTTTTCAGGGCTCAGGAACATGTAGGATGCACTCCATTGAGAAGAGATAAATTTGGGGTCTCCTCTGCCCCCTTTTCAAAGTCAAAGTATAGTTAGTTTACCAGGAAAAGGAGGAAATGCTGTGGAGCCAAGTTATCCACAAGCACAGCTCTGTTTTCCAGTTGGCGTGGAGGTATGAGTCTGCATGGATTATGTGCATTTTTTTAAGCATCAGATTTCTTGTGTAGGGAACTATAAAAGTAAGTCAAACATTAAACTTTTTTCCTGTTTTCTCCCTCTCTCCCTAGTAACTATCCCTTTCTTTAAGGTCTTCCATGGTCCCCATTCATAGGGCAATAGAGTGATGTTCCAATAATTTCCCTTCAGCAGCAGGAGACACACTGCTGTATATTATGCCCTTTAGCTAAAAGAAAAATTGATTATGTCATGTATGCATTTATATCTCATCTATTTTTTTCAAGGAATTTTAAACTCTTCTTACAAGACTTAGGTAGGAAATAATAAAATACTGACATACATGATATGATTCTCCCATCTTGGGAGAATTGTCCATCCTGAGAAATAGGAAGTTCAGAAGCAAAGCTAGACAATGATTTGAGCTCTAGATAAAAAAGAAGGTGGGGCAGGGGGAGCTAGAGAATGGAATGCAACATATGTCAAGTGTTTGGAGTCTCTTCCTGAATCCTGGAATTTGAAAAAAATGTTTCTTCACAAACTGCCAAATTTTAATCCATGTGATATTAAAAGGTCTTTTATCTTGAGATAGATGTATGTTCTTTCTAGGAGCAGGAGAGCTTTTTGGTTTATTCACCGGGTTTATCAGGCCACCTGGTTTCTATTCCTGGACTGTCCTGTGTCATGTTGGCCACCTCAGTCAAAGTATCCTCAGCATTCAATCTGAAAAACTGTAATACTAGTTACTTTGGGGAGTTAAAAATATAAACCAATGATGCTTGGTGCATGTACAATTTGTAGCACTGAGCATCCCCCAGGTTCTGTAAAAAAACAAATGCAGCCTGTATTACACTATTCTCATTCCAAAAGGTAGTCCACAGACTTCTATTAAAGGTCTTCCATCTAGAGGTGCCTTTCAAGTCAAAGCAATCATTATCCATGGGTTGTTGGACATTGACCAAGTTGATGCATAAAAAAGAGAAACAAAAGTAAATAAAATATTCAGAATTAAAAGTTTATGACTTTGTTCAATTACATAATTAAATGCATGTTAAAAAAAATACTTCTAGCCAAAAGAACACTGAATATTATTTTGCAAATTAAACTGAATATTTATTTGGTGTGGTGACTTTTAGCTTGGATTCAATTTGAGATCAGTTTAAAAATTAATTTTAAGGGAATTCAAAAGGTGATCTTTGATCATGTGACTCATTTCATAACTTTGTATCAAACTGCTTTTCTCATGCTGTTTTTGTCAGCATAAGGGGCCTGTGGCTCTGGGGCAAGAATGGTTCTTTCCCTGAGAATATTTGCTATTCTTGAGCCCTATCCTGATTGAAAAACATTGTTGGATACTCTTGCTACCAGATATATAATTTTGACATTAGTTTTGTTGTTGTTTTTTTTGTTGGTTGTGGGTTTGTTGGTTTTTTTGTGTTTTTTTTCCCCAAGAGTAGATATCTGTGATCTTTCTTTTTGTCATTTGAAGTCAACGGACTCACTAAATTAGTTCCTTCTGACTTAAAATTTTTATTTCTAAACATTCTGCAGTTAATTCCCCAGCCATTATCTTCAGTTATAAAACTGTATGGGTTTTTTGGGCCATATTTGTATTACATTTAATGCTAAGAGCATTTACAATCCTTTTCTGCTCTATTAGATAAATAAACTACTGGAAACTGAGAGAAGGAATTTGGAAACTATGAAGAAAGATGGAACAAAACAGGGAACTTATTTCTATCTAATTGCTTTTCAGGAAAGCTCTTTGGGTGGAAAGCCTAACCAAACTCAGAAAACTTGGAGTTGCAAATGTTGTAAGTGTTCGGTAATAATTTGCAACCTGAATGTCTCATGTTCAGTTTCCATAGGTAGTCAACAGCTACTTGTAATTTCAAAGGAAAATCTGAAATCATGGGAGCTCCTGACCATTTCCCACTACTGGAAGTTGTATTCTGGATAATATCCAATCCATCTGCCTTATCAATGCCAAGCAGAGATAACTTATCATTCACTTAAGAAGAGGGAAAACACCACCTCCAAAAAGTCTAAAAGCACATTTTCATTATCTGTTTTTCAATGAAAAAAAATTCATCTGTTACAGTGGGAAGTAAATAGGAAAACATGTGGGGAAAGGAATTCATGGATGAACATGTTTTCCTGAACTTGAAGCTCTTTGGTTTTTTGTAGCATGGACATGGTGTTGCTGGGAGGAGAAGCTTACCTGATAGAGGCAGATCCAGAATGGATTCTGTCCTCTCCATTTATATCAGGCCCATGTGTGTCCCCTGACTGAGGATTCCCAATTGTATTATCTTTTTTTTTCTTTTTAATAGTAGTATTTCATGTTATCTATGAAACAAAGTGAACCAATACTTTTAAAGAATATACGTTTGATTATTTTATTTTATCTTAGTACTTTAAACTTTAAAAAGCCCTTTCAAATTAATTAATTGTGGAACCCTGGGGGTAAGAACCACATGTCACAGGTAACCAAATTAGAAGTCCATGGGTTATGAGATCACAACCCCCTAGAGAAATATTTAGCGGTATGTTTACTTAATATCTAACAGCATGTGAAGTTTATTTATTAATATGCCTGCAGGTTTCTCTCTAATCCCACTTCTCAAAGATGCTCACACATAGATAGAAAAGCCAGGAGGGGGTGAATAGCCCTGGTACTATTTCCATCTAATAGAATAATGTATCTGTGAAAAGAAAAAGTTAATGTAAAGTACATACCTTACTGACCTTGACCAAATCTTGACCAAGTCTTGTTTTACACAGAAGCCTGTTGTGTGCTGTTTACAGAGAGCAGAAAAGCACATTCAAAGGAACTTCCTCTTAGGGTTATGAATCTTTAAGCAAGAAAAAAAAATATTTTTTAACATAGTCAGAAGAGCAATTGCTTTCAGCTAAGCAATGAGAGAAAATTCACCCCTCCTTTTTCACACCATGCTGCAGTAATTGAGCTTAGTGGAAGGAATCCTGTAGGAAGGAAATTTTCTCCCTTTTTTCCCTGTTACTAGGGGTGGAGCTCTGGTCACAGCTCATATCCCAGCCAGGGCCACCAAAAAGAGTAGCTGACTTGGTTCACCGTGTGCTGAGGGGCAGGTGCTGCCACCTGACCCCCTCTATCTGCTGGACATGGCTTACAGACCTGACGGACTCAAAGGTCTGCTCTGGACAGGGCTCAGGAGGTGCAGACATATGTCTGTCTGTATTGGACTTGGTTTTGCTGCCTGGAACTGCTTCTGTGTTTCGGAGGCAGCTTTACCAAGGGATAGAGCTGCTCTGAGGTCTGTGGGATCTTCGTTGTACTCCCAGACTTGCCACTAACCCACTGGTTTGTTGTTGTGGGTTTTGTTGTTGTTTGTTTTGTTTTGTTTTTAATGGGCGTGTGTGCAGCATAGGAGTGCTAACATTTCCCTCTTTAATGAAGCATTTTGATATTTATTAGCAAAAAGTTTTATGTAAGAGCAAGAGGTACTAGGCATTTGTTTACATTGTTGAAGTACTATGAAGGTTCAGTTCTTTGTGTTTGTCAGAGTAAATTCAGCCTTCTTGATTACTTAGTGTCCTATTGACAAACTAGACAAAACATTAGATGAAGGTGCTGTGTAAAAAAATATATGAATTGAGTCACCACTATCCCTCCTCTCTTTCAATCTATGCAGCATATCAGTGTCTTAAATGTTAATAGATAACTGCCTGGATTTCCTTTGAATTTATAATTATCAAGCTCATAATAAAGCTGAAAATTAGAGGCAAGAGAGGTATTTTATATTCTTTTTTAAATGTCAAAGCTTCAGAAAGTTTTAGAAAATGCTGAGCTCTTTCTGTCTCTGTGTCAGAGGCTATTACCAGAGTAGATACTGAGACAATCTGGACACCTGCAATCTCCAGGCAGATTCCATCAAGCTTCTGCCTGTTAGAAGCTGCAGTGCTTGCATTTGGATTCGATATCTAACAATAATGTGGTATTTTATAAACGTTAGTGGGCCTGATTTTGCACTGGTCAGCAGAGGTAAAAAATAGGTACTTCTGGAAAACAAATAAAAAAGGAATTGGAACTGTCTCAATAAATAGTGAAAATTGTAAATTTCCCAAAAACGCAGGCTTTTGTTCAGGCATAAAAAAATAAAACTGGCAATTACAATATTGAGGAATTGCACAGGCTGTTTCTGCAGTTAAAGCCTAGTATTTACTTGACAATACCTTAATATTATTATATATAACATTATGTCCTTTTAATATATAGATTTGCAATTTCTCTTTTTTGTTGCATCAGAAAAAATACTACCGACTATCTCTGTGTATAGAGTAAACCCAAGAATTTCCTGACTCTTTTTATATCATTGATGATCTTAATGCTTCTTTTTGGTAATGCTTTAAAGGAATAAGTGAAATATATAGGTGAGGATAAATACAGAAACTTGGCTGAAAGCTGGAAACCAGTCTTTGTAAGTCTGTTTCACAAAATGTCATAGCCTTATTGTTAAATACCTGTTTCAGAGTATGATTTTTGACAAAAGAGCTCAGAGAGTATTGATGTTTAACATATTCCACATTACCCCAGTTATTCAAACAGTATTGTTTTTCATCCAAAAATATGTTGTATGTGACAAATGCATACATATATCTATCTATCTATCTATAGATATTGAGAAACAGACTAATATGGACACATTTAGGTATTTGAGGAGGTGATCTTTTATCCAAAGGAGTTGAGTATCTCATTTTCTTTAGAAGCCTGTGGCTGCCAATGGTGTTGTGAATGCTCAAATTCAATAAGAGCCAATGGACATTTATTATATTATATTATAAAAAGTTGCACTCTGCATGTGTAAGGGCAACATAGTTGTAGGACTTTCCCCTCATGCACCATGTGGGCAGGTCATCTTGTAACACAAATTTGGTTTAATTTTAATGTTTTCACTCTTGTCTTTGTGGTGTGGAATTTTTTTTATTTGTTTTTTTAATACTTATTTGTAGTTTGTGTATTTTTGGTTGTCTGAGTTTTGATGGGTATGCAGATGTTTGCAAATCTGTCTTGCAATGATTATTGCAATGAAAACTGACCTAGGCTCACTATGCTCTTTCCACCTTGCACCTTGCATTATTAAGTGAAGTCCGGTTTTCAATCAGAAGAAGCACTTATGAAGTAAGAAACACAGCATGGTGCATCTGAACTGATCTGCTTCACAAGTAAATGTTTTTCTTACTGTTTTGCTAAAGTACAACCCAATTGGTGGTCTGGTTGACCAACGCTTTCTGACCTTTATTGTGAATATTCTGCAAAGGAACATTGCAGTTGTGTACTTACTTTCACCTACCTCAGGTCTAGCTCAAAAAAAAATAGGCTAAATATTAGAGGTTGGAAGGGACTTCTGAATATCATCAAGTCCAATTTCCCTTCTAGAGCAGGACCAAAAAACTAAGGCAAATCACTCAGAAAGGCATCCAGACAGGTCTTGAAAGTCTCCAGAGGAGGAGACTCCACAACCTCTCTGGGGAACCTGCTTCAGTGCTCTGTAACCCTCACAGTAAAGAAGTTCTTCCTTATGTTGAGGTGGAACTTCCTGTGTTCACATTTGAATTCATTGCCCCTCTTACTATCACAGGGCACAAGTGAAAAGAGCTTGTCCCTGCCTTCTTGGCATCCAGCCTTCATGTGTTTATAGAAATTAATTAGATCCCCTCTCAGTCTTCTCCTCTTTAGACTGAAAAGCCCCAGGTCTCTTAGCCTTTCTTCATAAAGCAGGTGTTCCAGTCCCTTAATCATTCTCCTAGCCCTCTGTTCACAGAATCACAGAATCCTAGGGGTTGAAAGGGACCTCGAAAGATCATCTAGTCCAACCCCCCTGCCAGAGCAGGATCACCTAGAGCACATCACACAGGAACACATCCAGGCGGGTTTTGAATGTATCCAGTGAAGGAGACTCCACAACCTCTCTGGGCAGCCTGTTCCAGTGCTCTGTCTCTCTGTCACTCTCACAGTAAAGAAGTTCTTCCTGATATTCACATGGAACCTCCTATGCTCCGGTTTGCATCCATTGCCCCTTGTCCTATCACTGGTCATCACTGAAAAAATCCTGGCTCCATCAAGCTGTTGGACTCTTTCAAGTAGATCCCTGTCCTTCTTAAGCTGTGGAGCCCAGAACTGGACACAGTAGCTGCTTCAGTAGCAAAAGATAGTTAATAATCCAAAAACATCATATTGGCTTCACATTGTCTATGTACATGCAGGGAGCAGACAGTGCTTATTGAAAATGGCTTTCTAAATGAGATGTTACAGTGATTTAATATTTCTAAGCAGCAGCAGCTATACATAGCATGATAAAAGAGAAGCATTACACTAAATAAGAGACATGGAGAGTATCATCATTAGTCTGGGATGCACAAATTATCATGACATTCCATCCATAGTATATGGAAATTTAATTTTATTCATCAGGTCTTTGTAGGAGTCTGATTTTTGAAAAAAACAAACCCAAACCAAACCCCCAAAAATCTTCACAAGCTTTACAAGAAACAGCAATATCTTTTCTTGAACAGAGTGACAAAGCTGGAGGAAATTGTATTAAAATAAAAGCAATATTTTCCCAACAAATCTGCTGACAAATTGATCAGTTCATCCTACAAAACTTGGCACAGGTATGACAGCATTATTATTATTTCAAACTGTATCAGTCTAAAACCTTCCCTGCCAAAGATGTTGCCAGACACCAAATATTTGATCTCTGGTTAAAAAGAAGGTTTTATAAGTCAAGTTGTTTTCAAATGAGGGAACTTTAACAATGATTTATGTTACACTTCACATACTTTCAGTCTTCATGTTTCAAAACTCCCACATTTTTCTTGAAAAACTATGAAGAAGTGGGTGAGAAATTTCTTGGATTTTTGAATTATCTGGTGACTAAGCAAAATTTCAAAAGAAGATATTTTGCTTTACACAAAAACCTTTGTAAGTTTATTTGCCAAGCATAGTTAAGCTGTAATTATTTATGTTAAAATGTTACGCAAGACTTAATTGAGCATTCCTCTGTGTGTTTTGCACAATTCAGAGGCGAAATAGTGGGCTTGCTTCCTAACTGTTCTCAGTTATAGCTGCACGCATTTATTCTATGCCTGCTTTAGTCTTCAAGGTCTTAGTGACTACAGCACTCTGCTGTTAAATTTTGATATTCAAATGGAAACTGTCTGTTGTATTCAAAAGAACATGAGATTTACAAATGTTACTCTACACAGGCTGGTCATTCTGTATATGTTAACTTTTAATAGATGTGAATACATTTTAGTGTATTATGTGTAAATCTGGATAATTTGACTAAAGTCAATAATCACGATTTCAGGGGTGAATTTTGCCCTGATTTGCAGCCTAAATAGAAACCGCTAGGAAGCTTTTATGTCTACCTATTTTCCAAGAATTTCTGCTTGGGGAAATAACGACAGAAAATTCAGGTGTCTAACCACAAATGTCTAACACTTTTTCATGTGCTATAGGCCATGAAGGACACCTGCATATAGATGGCATGTGCTCTAGCACAGTCTTAAGACCTGTGTTCTTTCAGACTGGCAGCTGGGGAGTGTGTAGGGTACTTCAGAGAGACAAAAAAGGTGCTAAAGGCAGGCAGTTGAGTCCAACCTCAAGATTCTGACTGTGTTTATAACAGCAGACATCTTAAGGGTGGGCTCCTGAGCCCCAGATCTTTTCAATGAAATATCTGTATACCTGCACAGCAAGTGTTGGACAAAAGGTGCAACTTAGTTGCTAAATGTAAGTATAGATGCCTGGTTTTATATGCTCATTCAGCATTCTTTTAATACCTTTTATCATATTAATTTACAATTTAATCTGAAGGAAGATGATTTATGATTTTTTTTAATTATTATTTTCTTTTTTCACCTTTGATTATCATCAAAGGGTCCATGCCTCCTGGTTGGACATGCAGCCTTCATCCCAAGGAGTTTCGTCCTTGCAGGAAGCACAGCATCCATTCTGTGCCTTGATTATCCTTGTGATATCTCAGTAGCAAGGGAAACTTATTCTGCTCTCATCTTTGAAATGTAGTTAAGACAAGATAAGTTATATGGCTTGCCAAAGTCTGTATGTGTAATGGATTGTAACCAAGGTCCCCTGACACTGAGTTTGTGGCTTAACCACAAGACCATTGTCTTCTATTAAATAAATGTTAGTCTCAGAGAAGTGAAGGAGTCTACAAGCTTTATTATCTTTCAAAGTCTGGCTTAATGACCTGTGATGTCTGAGTTTCAGTAAAGAGGAAGGCACCATGGAGGAGTCTGCAAAGCAGCAAAGAGACATGAGTTAAACACTGCTTTCCTTTAATTTCTTATTAGTGGGTAGAAATGGTTAGGTGAGGTGTTAATTTGAGGGAGAGTATTTCTTCAAATATTTTTCACATCATGTATCCATCTTGCTGACCACTGTGCAATCAAAGCACTTGCACAAGTACCAGAAGTCTAGAATATTAAAATAAAATAAAATAAAAAAAATCTGTAAGGATAATTAAAATGTCCTTTCAATTGGAGCAGATAATTATCCATCACTAATATCAGTACCTTCCTTACAGGCACTGAGGTTACCTACTTATGGTCTAGGGTTTGATGATTGCTCTCTTCAGTCCTCCTAGTTTCACCAACTTGAGCAGTGCAGTTCACCCTCAGAAGCCAGAGGAGTCCATGAGGAAGCACAAGTGCCAGAGTTGGCAGAGTTTGCTTGCTGTTACGGAAACATATTTTAAGATTCTTCATCAAGTATAGAGTTACCTAAAATGGGCTTGCCCTCTAGTGTCAGGAAACCTGAAAAATTATCCCTTTTTTATATTTTTTTTCTCTCAAGAAAGCTTCTTTCCTGTTTCAAGTGGTGGAGCTGCTGCTTTGCAATCTGTGACTTGCCAGGTGAAACCTCATCAAGACCAAAACCTCAGAGAAAGTGACGCATCAGTCCCACCTCTCTGCCAGAGAAATTTCAACTTAACTGTTTTACCAGGCTGGTGTTTATTGTCATTTTCAAATATTTCTTTAAAAAGTCTTTAAGGGAGGAAAAACACCAGAATATGAATCTGTATTGTGTTTGTGTGATTAGAAGCCAATTGGTATCAGGTTTAAATCTCCTGAGTAGGTGATCTGTCATACTAAGACTGGCTGTAATTGAGATGGAGGGCTTTAGACAACATTGATGCACAGTGAGCATGCAATAAAAACACAGGAATATAATATTACAACATTTGATTTGAGCTGGAAACAGATTCCCTATCTTCAACCCCTCCTTCTCCTCCTCTGGAAAAGGCCCAGATTCAAAACTGTCAGAGCTGATGAGAGAAGGAATCAAACCAGAAAGAACAGGTCTACTGTAACTGAAGAAACACAAGACACTTCCCAAATGATTTTGTGGCACAGAATGAATGAGAGCCCCAGCAGTTTATATCTCTGCATTCTGAAGTGTGGCAGAGAAAGTGGGAACAAGACAAGCAAGAGAAAGCAGGTTCTTTGCCTTATGGGCTGCAAGTAGTGGTGATGATCTTAAGACCAGTGCCAGAAGGTCTACATGATCCTGAAACCATGCAAGGCACCAGATATAACATGTCTGAAGACCTAACGTGGTGAATAAAGCTTTGGGCTCCATCCTTCTGTGAGTTTTTCTTTGTAGACTGCATACTTACTCATCATGAGTGCACTGGCTGGACTGAGCTTTGGCTCTGTGCAAAGACTTCTGATTGGAGGAAAAGCTGTTGCAGCAAGTGGTAGTACGTGATGCAAAAGACCAGTATGTAATGGAAATATTGCAGAAATAAGAGAGAAGAGTTCATATTTTGGCATGCTTCACACTGATCTGAAACTGGGCAGCGTATGTGTGAGTAACAGTGTATTTACCAAAATGGCTGGGAGTGTCTTTATAGGGGAGAAGATTCGTGCTGAAAATATATTACCAAATTTAAACAGGATCTGACAAATTGAAATGTAAAATCAAGAAAAAGAAATGGGAAGATTTTAAAACATTTTCATTCTTTTGATGCTAAGTCCCATTTCAGAAAGGATGTAATTTTTCATTAAACAAAGCAGCTTCTAATTTCAAATGGGCACTTAAAAAGTTGTCTTCAGTTGAAAGACAGAAAGTTTTCACATGTAGACAAAAAAATAAAATACTGAAACACTATAAAATGTTGCAACCAAATGTTTGAGCTTGAGTGAAGTGATGCAGAAGACCAGTATTTCATGGAAATACTGCGTAAATAAAGGAGATGAGTTCATACTTTGGCATGTTTCATTCTGCTTTGATATAGAACATTGTTAGAACATTGTTAGATGCATTGTGTGAAGCTGGCAGAGCTTATGGTAGGGAAGGTCACACGAAAATGCTGGGTTTTACTCTGTAAGGTAGACAAAGATCTGACCCAAAGTCATGGTTTCCAACTGTTCCTTTTTCATCTATTCTTCTCCTTTCCTCTTCCTTATCTGTCTTCTTTCTTTCTGCAACTCCCACAATGTTTCAAAGCTTCAGGATCCATTTTTTGTTTAATCTATCTTAGCTATATGTTTTGAAATTGCATAGACATTTTTTAATGAAGAAAAATGTTATATTTGTAAGCATGGTATGTCAGGAAAAACATTCGTGTTCAATAAGAAACTGATACAGTTCAGTTTTTTAATGGAAAAAATCTAGTCTTCTCATGAAACAAATTCTTAAAAATGTGAAGCTGTAGTCCGTAATTTTAATGTGGAAAATTTCTGATACATGTATCTCATAGAATCTTATTAAATATCTACTGTTGCATCAATGTGTTTTGCATAATATGAAATTCTCAAATAATCAAAATTATGATATCTAACCAAAGTATTTTATCTCTATGAAATTTACCATCTAAGTGTTGAAAGGATAACTATGGACTTCTCTGGTTTTACAAACAAATAATATTCTGAACTAGCACATTCCTGCAATTTTTTTTTCAATGAAATGACATTTTTGTATTGGAAAAATTGTTATGTAAAAAAAAAAATAATAATTCTGACCAGTTCTGCTTATAGGCTTATAATTGACTAGACTGAGACCTGTGAAGGGGAAAGAACAGCAGGAGGCCTGGTTAATTTGCGTCAAACTTGTGTTACAAGATGTCTATGATGCCTGTTTTTTTGCCTAAGATGTGAATGCTGTCCCCTGCCTCTACACAGTCAGTCTAAAATATCTAGTCCAATGAATTAAAACAAAACAACAAATTGAATCTGAACCAGGTTTTTTCTACTCATATTGCCCATTCTCACCGTTCCTGTAATAGTAATGAACACTGTTAGCATGCAAGTTTTTCTATTAAATTAAGAGATTAATTTTAAACTACTTATTTTCTCTGTGCCTACATGAAAATTGTAACCTTCCTTGCTCTAAGTGTGTTAGTGTTTAACATACGGCCATTTTCCCTGTCAAGTAATTGGTTTAGAAATATATATTTCTAATTCCTTGTCTTTTTATTTATGATCTTGCTACATTTTTTTATCTGCTCATGTTTCTTTATTTTTTTTTATTTGACATTGAATGAATTTGCTCTAGCTCTGTCTTTTTAATACTGCCTGTTTTATAATGTATTGATTCCCAATATTTTAAACTGACCAACTGTTGATATGAGGATAACACTGGGAAGTAAGATGTTTACATCTCACTATGAATAGCAGATAAACGAAATAATAAAGGTTGTCAAAATCTGAGGAATAAAGTACTCTGGGTTCATGTTTGCTCTCAAGTATATATGGCTGTGCAGCTCAGAGATAGCAAACTTTAGAATTCAAGGCAAGTAGTTATAGACTCCAGTTTTCTCTTTAATTTTGCTATTATTTTTTTGGATAAAAGAAGAATAATGTTAATCTCAGGATAACCTGTAATGTTGCATGAAAATAGTAACTTCATCAGCAATTTTCTCCTATAGTTTTCCAGGTCGTTCCTGTATAAACAATACATGTTTTAATGAGCACATAAATGAGGTAAACTTAACTTTCTCTCTTTCTGGTATTTGATCCCATTGACTAATTAGAGAGTTAGAATATGCAGAGATATTGACACAGATTTTTATTGGTTTCACTTACAACTTTCTCCCACATAAAAGTTTTTTGTTGTTGTTGTTTTTTAACTCTGCTTTTAAATGGCAACTTTTTCCTATTGAACTTAATTGCTTCTGGTATTTCCTGCAGTAATATTAATCAGGATGAACTAATCCTGTATTTAATTTTGATGCAATTTTAGTATATAATATTTCTGAAGTAAAATATTTACTTTGTAGACAGTGAAAAATTATTTACTGATTTAGCACAACTCTGTGTGTGTGTGTAGATATAGATATATTGTATACATTAACAGTGACATGTAATTTAAATCTGCACATTTTGCATTATTCAGTAGTTGGATGCCAGCTGCTTTTCTTTTGTACTTTGTGATTAATTTCATTGTCAGTAGATTTTATGTTTCTGAAGAGTCTTTCACAGAACCTACACATGATTCAATGAAGAGAATATGAATACCCAGTTGTCAGTGGTGTTTTACCCTGATCTACAGCATAAAGTTCAATGGTCAGAGTTACAGGATAATGAGGGAGGAAGAAAAATAATGAACTGTGGCATTATTTTCAAAGAATACTCGATTTACTTTTATCACGTAACTCAAAAGAATTAATCCTCCCCATCACCCTTTTTTTAATTTCTACTGCAATAGTTTGTC
Organism: Apus apus; assembly: GCF_020740795.1. Taxonomy (NCBI): domain Eukaryota; kingdom Metazoa; phylum Chordata; class Aves; order Apodiformes; family Apodidae; genus Apus; species Apus apus. Next base: position 138,919,523 of record NC_067282.1, on the reverse strand, counting down.
TACTTGATGGAAACAAATGTAAGGTAAGGGAGACCTTTGTCTGAATTTGCATGTGTGTTTTTCCAAGCAACAGAAGAGTTATCTTCAGCTCTGAAAATCACATAGCTGCTACATGCTGGAGCTTTCAAGCCTGTTTTGTGTATTGCATTCTTGCTTCCTCGGTCAGGACTGCTTGAAACAAGAGCATGTGGAAACAAAAAGCAAGTAGTAAGCACGAAAAAACTAATTTCATCTTAAAACCACTACCAGCAATTACGAGGTCTAAAGTTCTGTCTTTTGTGTTTGTTTTTGAAAACAATTCAATAAACTACTAAATTTTGGACCACTCTTGTCAGGGAAGTTGCAGGTAGAATTTATACTACATTTCTCAAAAGACATAAATTCCCCTTTTTTGTAAAGCATTAAGTCCCTCCCTTAATTAAGCCTTCTGGGGTTTAAATGTGTTGATCTCATTTTAAACTGAGCTCAGCACAATTAGGCACACTGAGAAGATAGCAGATAATCAGCACATACAAAAGCATTTCAGGCATAAATGCTTCATCCTGCCAGGCCCAAAATTACTATTTCAGGTTTTTCTATTTTTCCTTCTTTTTTTTTTTTTTAATTTATGTTACTTTATTTTTTATTTGGAGGAGTAGGGAGGGGGAGTAGAAGAGAGAAAGGAAGAAAGAAAAAAAAATTGATTATTTTCAGCTCGTCATACATCTCATTTGTAGTGGGTCAGACCTTCCCTATTCACAATTACCACTAGTTAATCTTATCAGAGGAAAATTCAATTACATTTATCAAGGTTATTCCATACACTCAAATTATTGCCTCAGAAAAATCGGGTTTCAGTGTTAAGAATGTTGTCATTGTGTATGTGTATGGGGCTTGGCTTTTTTCCCCCCATCTTAAAAAAATAAATAATTAAGTCCTGCTTTTACACTGACATTACTAATATATAGTTATAATAAAGTAAGATTTGACAGCTTTGTAAAAGGGATCATTAATACATAGATTATGGAAGTTTAGGAGGGAGGCTCATAACTGTTAATAGACTTCAATTCTCAGCCTACACTGACATTTTAAAAAATCTAGTTTCAAATTTGATAACAGATTACCAGCTAGGCTGGGAGCCAGCCACCTGATTAAGGCAATTTAAATGCTTGCAAAGTGGTGAGATTAAAATCAAATAAGTGCCGATTTTTTCCCTGCTTCACTTATCTTTCCCTGGATTCGTTCCTTAACTACCAGGTGGCAGAGGACTCTGGGTAATTTTCCTCTGCGCCAATTACCCCAGGATGGTTTTTAGGGTGAAGCAGAATAATTACTGCACTATCAATCCAAAATGGGCTGCTTAATGTGTTTAAGAGAGATTTTGAGCCTTAGCAGGGAGGCTGCCTGAAGCGTGCTATGCTTGCAGTGCCAAAGCCCGTTCGGCCTGCTCGGGTAGTTAACTGTTCGCGGAGAAGGCAGCACACACCCAAGGTGAAAGAAAACAAGGAAAACTCCTGGGAAGCTGTGGGAAAGTTAATGAGCTGCTTCCAACGCATGGCAGGCTGCTGTTGCAGGTGGCTGACAAAGCTAGGCAGGTTAAGAAAATAATATTTATCATCCAGCTGCCAGGACCATCTTTATCAAAAGTCTTTCTAAAATCCATACAACATGCAGAAAAATGGGTTTGAAACAACAACAACCAACAACAAATAAAGGTGCATGTGTAGGAAAGCAGGGAGAAAAATGCAGTCAATAAAGCAGCATATCCTTGATGGGCCATTTGCAAAGCTTTACAGGGAAGATGATCTGATATGAGGACACATTGATTTTAATTTTCCTTCGTAAAAGGAAGGATGGGCTTGTGATTACAGCAGAGAGGAAAGAAGCAGGACTGGCATTGGCTCTACCATGGAGCTCAAGCATGCCTGGTTAGTGTTAGCCTGCTCCTAAAGGTCTGCTGAGGAAGGGGGTGCCCACCTGAATCCTGCCTCCCTCTTGCTTCCACACGGCTACATCCACCCATTGGTTTTAATTGGAGCCACGCTGTAAAATGAGGTGCTCTCCAGATGCTCCCTTGTTGACGCTCTCTAGATGGAAGCCAGCTACCCTCCCCCTAATCCTGGGACTGCTAGTGAAAAACTTGGCAGTAATTCCCCTGCTTTACAGCTTTCTCCCTGCATAACACGGAGAAAGTAACACTTTGCTAAGCTATGGTATAAGAAATAACTCATTAATTATTGGTTCGTTAAAGCATTTGAAGATCATTGGATAAAAGGCAATACAGAAAAGCTCAAGTGTGAGGTGAAGAAGCACTATGTTCTGTTATCAAACTGGTGTGCAGTGGGGGAGGGATGGAAGAGGTGAGCAGGGCTTAAGCTCAGCTGAGATTCTGAAATGACATTGCTAAATAGTATACTGTAGCAGCCACAAATTAAGTATTATCTTCCATCTGGTGACTATGCACTGGATTTCTTTAATTATTATTATCTGAATATAAATTGTGAGCTTTAGCCAAGAATTCTAGAAGGTTGTCCTCAGAAACAGAGAGATAATTAAAAAAAAATCATTATATTTGTGAAGGGATTGCTGCTGTTGCCTGCCTTTCAGTGATTTGCTTACACAGTTTTCCATATGATTTCTACCCTTGATGTACAAAGCTTTTGTATTATTTAATGAAAAATTGATCTGTGAATTTGCTTAGTAGATAGTTTGGATAATACAGTTTAAATGCTCCATTTCAAAGAGAATAATCTCTATTCTGAAACTGCTTTAAGGTTCTGAGTGACCTCAAGTGGACTTCAAATATATCTAAAAAACACCAGGTATTTTATGAAGATGTTCATATCTCCTAGGAGTATAGGGTTTGGGTGTGCGGTTGTGACTGGGACTGTCTGGTTTATGGGTCCATATTCTAGTCCAGTTTCTGACACCTGTTACACCCACCATCTGCTGCCTTCCTCCAGTAGAACAGTGCCCTCCCAGGAACAGGAGGACCAAAGGGAAGGAAGATGAGCTCTGTGATTTAGATGCCAGTTTTTAAGCTGACTGTGTTTTATATCACAAGATTCTAACCTGCCACTGAAAACATGTTCATGTCCATCTCACCAGATGTGACAGTTTATGCAGAAGTGTGTCTTGTAAGACACAGGCAATCCATTTAAAGATTATCACAGGAAACCATATTTACTTCAGTGGCCTGTAATAATTACACCTTCACTTGAAAAATCCCCAGGACTTTGGCTGCTGTGCCACAGATTTATACTCAAACATTTTCATTTGATGCGCAAAGTGTGAAGTACTCTTTAGTGGCAAGACAATTATCTGATTCTACTAATAAATGAATGCACTAGTAGTCATTTTTAATTGAACAATTATAGGATATTGCACTGTCAGTTGATTATAGAAGTCATTTCATAAATGTCAAAAATCTCTTTAAACGAATTATGGAGCTCCAAAATAACTCCGGCAATCAGCCAGCAATAACACAATAATCTGTTTACCCTGTTGTGAGGCAAACTACCACCATTTTTTTTTTTTCCTTTTGAGGGGGCCCTGAATCTTAAGGATTATACTCCTGCTCAGGCTGCAGCAGCTCCTGAGGCTTTGATTAATAGAGATTGTGAGTGCTGACAAGTGCTCTGACATGTATTAAATAGCAAGAGAAATTAAAGTTGTTAGAGAGGCATCAACAGCAAAGAGGGGACAGATCTCCTCTTTGAGCAAAGAAGATAGAAACCTGAAAGGTGCTTCTAACATATTCCTGGTTGCAGATGCTTCAGTTTGCTTCAATTTTTATTTTGGCATTTTATGCAAATACCCCTTTCTTTCTGTAGTTACATGACAATCTTTTCCTCATTGTATGTAGAAATGATAGGCGTGGTTACAAAAACAGGCCAGGTCTGATTCTATCTATGAACACCTGTGTTCATTACTCACACTCTTTTTTCTGCCTACTCATATAAATGAAGACAAGAATTTGGCTCAGAGGTATTATGGATATGGCATGTCCTTCCCCAGTGTGTTGGTCCACGTTCTGTCCTGGAGCAGGGTAACGTCTAATTGTCCCAGAGGAATTTAGGTTTGTAGAGATGAGTTTCAGCTGTATCTGAAGAAAAGTCTGGCCAGGGAAAGGTGAATGGAGACCATTAAAGTAAAAGTAGGTTAGACCATTGCTGTGGATGATACTTGATTCATCTTTTGCTTGCTGACAGACAAAGAGATTTTAACACTTTTGTGTTTTGATCAAAATAATGTGAGTGTGACTCATAGTTTGCTAATCATAAGAGGCTTTGTGATAAAATGTAGGTGAAATGTAATCAAAGGTGGAATGAAAATAAATATATTTTGAAAAGTGTTCGCTTTATGGAGATTTTGGGTGTGTGGATGTGGTGGGGTTGGTTTTGTTTCCCTGTTTTAAGTGCTCAATTCCAGATACCTTTGGTCTGAATAAATGTAATGTGATTCCACTACCTAAAACCATTTCTGGAAATCTGATTCCCAGTTCTAAAACTGGTGATCTCACACTGAGTAATCTTGAAACAGTGGATCATATGGCTGATGGTAGTAAAATATATGTACTGCTGGTATATGACAAAATATTTAATCTCTTTTAATCCTTAGCAATAAATGAGATATACCTGCAACTTTGGATCCGTTTCTTGGCATATATGTATTTTCAGATGTTGAAAGCTGAAATCCTCTGAAATCAAGCTCAGAGACAGGATGACAAGAAAAGGGAAGATGATGATAGGAAATCTCAGCCTGGAGTCTGCATGACCTCATGAGGTATCACCACAGGAGCAGAAGAACAGGAACCCTCTGTATTGTCTGTGCCTCATGCAATAATCCTCTGCCTGCCCTGCACGAGCTAGCACAGAGGGTAGTTTTGGGAATGGAGCCAGAAGCATTACTCAGATTCAGTATCGTAATCATCCTGTGCAAGCTAGGTACGCCTGTGGCTGCTGCCATACTTTCAGCTCTAGAGTTACCAGTAGTGATATCGGGGCGTGTTGTCATATTGACCTCTTATTCACATTTTTCACATAAGGACAGCTTGTTAGGATCAAATGCGGAGAAACTAATAGAAGATCTAGGGAAATGACTGTGTGTAGGGCTTAATTACTGGAGTCTGCAATTGGTGAGAATGACTGTTCAAGTAAAGAATTTCAAGTTACCAGCATTGCAATGGTTTGGGATACTGGGAGCTTCAAACAGGCCCTGATTGGTCCTTTAGGCTGACTACTTTCTAAATAATAAACCCCAGAATTCCGTCCTTGTTAATAAAACATGGTGTGCACTGGAGAGATTACATCCTTATTAGCTGTGTATTTCCCTAGATTAGTGTGTCTATGTTATGAAGAGTTACTATGCTGGCACCAAAGGATAACATGGTCAAAAGCATTAGTTAGACAAACAACACTGAAAAAGGAATAGAAATAGTCAGAGATTCACAAGGCAACAGCAGCCAGCATTAATATTTTTCAACTTCTATTGTGAGGTTTTGATTTACCATTTAGGTAATTTAAGGTGAGTTGAATGGCATTTTGCTTGATGAAGACATGGCCATAAAAATCGAGGATCTGCTTCTTTCCCAATTTACACTGTGTCACAAGGTATATCTTTGCCAGGTCTGTGCCAAAAATGGATGATTTGGCAGATTTCTTGCAGACATTTTGTTCTGAATTTGACTGCATAAAGTGTAAGACAGAGAAGAAGCAGCCTCTGACATTTTTAACTGACATTGAATTTAAGTAATCATCATTTTTTCTGCTTTAAAGGCCCCTTTATTCCTTAGAACTGCCATACACACTATTCACTACTCTTGCAGGGATCCATCCCTGATATCTGTCTTGGCTAGCGTGATTAAGCCCTTATGGCTAGTAGGTGGCTGAGACCTTACCATATGCTGCTGGTAGACAGCAGCAAAGCTTTACCCTATGATAAGCATACTAAAAGCAGTCTGTTGGGCTAGCTTTTTTTATTTCTTTATATATATATATATATATATATAAAATGCACCAGCATGTGGTTAATTTGCATTCGTATTGTTAAGCTAATTTGTAAATAATGTGATTCTCTCAGGAATCACATCAGTTGCACTGTGGGTAAGTTTAGATTTCAAAGGTGCCACAGTGCCTTATTCTGTGTTGAGGGAATTGAACAGCATTAACCTTTTCACTTACACTAACAAAGACAAGTTAAGACAAGATGTGCTATGACTACTGCACATCTATGTTTTGTTTTTGCCCAGGGCCTTGTACAATTACCCAGCACTTCAGAGCTAATATTGGTTGGATGTTTACCTTCTCTCCCCTCCCCCTTCAACAATTCTGCAAAATATCAGCCTCATTGTTTGACCAAAAGAAATAACCAATTATATAATAAATATTTTATTTAAAAAAATTAAAAGGTAAGAAGGTATTCTAGGCTCTTATAAAGAGGTCTAGCAATGAGAAAAAACACATAGACTCTGAAGTATAGTTCAGCTAGCATTTTCTCAATGCAAACCATTCTGCTGTCATTCTGAATTCCATGCTGCATACAATACAGTATTGATAGCAATGAAACACCATGCTGTGCATGTATCCCAGATAATACGGAAGAAAAAAATCATCCTCAACAACTTCACAGGCAAAGAAATCTGTCTTCTATATTTCTTTTAATGTGCAAGCTCTTCACATGTGTGTAATTAACTAGTTTGAATATTATCAGTATTACTAGATGTTAGCCTCAACTTTGATACTGAAGAACCCAGTGCATCTACAAAATCTATCTGAGAGTATGGTGGTTAGTTAACTATAGTCTGATCCAAGACATTTAGGTTTTGAAATGGGTGTAAAAGTTAGAAGGAATACATACATTCAAGCTGTAGTGATTGCAGAGCCGATATTTTCAGGATATACCTTGGCCCCAAGTACACATTTTGCCTGCTATAAATTCACTTTAGAAGCAAAATCTCTCAGGGCTGACTGAAGAATAATCTACTCCCTCTGTGGGGTGGAGAAACAAAAAGGAGAAAATGGAGCAAAGAGAGAATTAAGTCTCTTCCTTGAAGTTACATTGCAGTTGTGGAGTGGCCAAGCCAGGAACAGAAAACTTATTTCCTGACTTTTATCTGCTGCTCACTATATACCTCTATAAAACTCAGCAGATTTACTGGGGGGATATTCACATAGGTTGTTGAGGTATGGCTTGTTTGGCATATGTGAAATTGGTAACTGATTTTATTCTAGCTTCTGTAGGACACTGTCTCTCTCAAATTCACCATAAGCAGAGCAGTGCTTATGATGAGCTTTACTTCATGTCTTCAGATATCTAGAAATAAGTTGTCTTATCTTGGAGATACTGAAAGTTTCCTGATGTGGACAACAGGCAGAAATACTGTTTTGGCTCACAGTAATGCTGTTATTTATGTCATCCAATTATATCATAAAAGAGTCTGTTTTTTTCTCTTGACCTATGGAAATTCCAAACAACTGACTCTCATGCCTGTATGTAGATGCCTGTATTGTAATAAATTCCACCCCTTATTTTAACATTTTGAAAAGACTAACCTTAGAAGAGTGAATATAATCTTGATAATTTGTGAATTAACACAGTAAACCAAGAAATCATTCCTTAGATAATTAATCAGAATATCACATCACAAAATCTTGCAGAGAAGACAGCAATGTATATTCTGGGGTTGACCATTCAATGACTTTCATAAACACTGGTGAATCCGACAAAATCTGGAAAGATGTAACATACAGCTTACGTAAAAAGCAACCATTTCCCAACAGTTTTCCCCTTAAGACTAAGAATACAAAACGTTCTTTCAACCAAGACATGGATCAATCTGTGTGAGTTTCTAGTATGGACTGTAACCTATGGTTAAGACATCATGACTGTCATTTTAGAAATGGTCTAATGTTTAGTAGGTCTACAATGTTAAAAGCGATGAGAAGAGAGATTGGCAATGGTGTAAAGGTAGATAAATCCAAGATTTAACCTTGGTTGTCCTAGTGGGTATCCCTGAGGATCAAATTTGTTCATTTGGTAGTCAGTTTTCTCTGTAAACCTTAAACATGAATGTATGTTCTTTTATTGCACTGTGCAGATTACATTTTAAATCATAAGTAATGGAGTTTTATTCGATGATATTTCTCATATTTCTCCTTGCCATTCTGTGAGGTGTTTGAACAATTAAAAGTGTTCCCTAAACTGAGGTTTGGGGGTTTAGTTTGTTTGTTAGTTTTTTGTTTCTCTCTTTGTTTTTTCTCCTTATTATCTAGAAAATTCTTACTGATTACAAATACATTTGGAAATAAATGTCATGCGTTTTGCATCATAGGGAAAGTGGTATAGCCTTTTGTGGGTTTTTTTGTGGTCACAGAATTCCTGCGTCTTAGACCAATGCTAGCTGAATAATGTTCTGCGGTTTAAATCTGACTCCACGTTAGTTTTTGCTCTTTGCTTCATTGTAGATTATCTTGTAAAACTTGGTTAAGGTCGGAGGACCTTAATTTCAGGTTTGTACTGACACCATAGCTTTGAAGCTGGCTTTTTCTGTCTAGCAAAGTTACTTTTAAAATAAGTAGTCTATGTGGCTGATGTGATGCAACAAGCTTATTTTAGTCAATCCAAATGCTGGATTATCTTTAAAGACCAGCATAGCTGGAACTCTGAAAGGTGCTGGGTACGGCCAGGTCAGCAGGTGGAAAGTATTGATGGTAGTAGGCCTTAGGGGTAGGAAGATGATGTTATTGTGAAAGTGAAAGAGAAGGAAAGTCCTAAAGAGAAATAGCATTCTGTGATACTGACTTTGCACAGGCTAGATCTGTGAGCTATCCAGATCCCACTCATGCCACTGTTGATCTCAGGACAGGTGGAGCATTACATTGAGTTGAGGCTTCCCTCTTTTGAAGATTTCCACCATGTTTTCTATCAACACGGTAGAGCGAGACGGAAGTAATTTACAGGCTAGAAACTTGCTCTTATGTGTTTTTTGTGGCTGTGGGCTAGAATAAAAATGTAATAAACCAAAAGTAGTTTTGAAATGGTTGTTTTGTGGCTTTTTTGCTTGAAGATGCCACTTTAGGACTGACATCAAACTGCATTGCTCAGGAGGTAGGGAAAACATTTTTGAGGTTACCTACAGGCATGTTAAAGCAAAAAGGCATTTAACTGTCAATCATCTTCCTAACACTTTGAATTTTAAAAAGAGTTTTCCTCTAATAATTTGACATTTCTTACCTTTTCTTATGATAACCATTGTACAGTAGAACTCTCTTTAATAAGGCATAGCAACATTCAGAGTTCTACCTCCACTGACCCTTTTTTTTTTGGACTATTTTGCTCAAATTCAACTTTCTTGATTCCAGTAGGCTGTTGATAGAATAACAGACTTCAATAAACACCTTATCTGTTCAGGTATGGAAGTGGAATTGGATAGCAATCAGGAGACAGACTGCTTATTGTAGTGGATAGTGACAAAATTGAGTGTAATTCAGGAAATGGTGGGAGAATAGTCAAGAGGAAGGACTTGGAGAGGACACCGGAAAGAAGAAGCAAGGATTAAGTGATAGTAGGGAAACTGGCCTTAAAGGACAAGAAATGGAAGCCGTGCTAGTCAGAGCAGCAGCAAGAGTCAGTGAGAGAAACAGATTAAAGGTACACTGTTAAAGTCAGAGTACTTATCAAGAGACATATTTATTTAAAATAAAATGGACTTTACACTGTGTCAACTCCTGTACTGAATACAAATAAGAAAGTGGAAGATAAATGAGCAGGACTTAGGGAACCCATATATTTTATTTTGTCATCACTGTGTTGTTTTCACACTCTGAAAAAAAATCTGGTATTGACGACTTTCAGAACAACATTCAGTCCATTTAACTTTAACTGCTTTTAAAGGGATCATCTGGTTTAAGCAAGTCCTCTGTAATGAGTGTAGAGGCACTTCCAATGAGGTTAATGTCCCATATTCTAATTTCCCCATTCAACTAATGATGTAATTAATTGTGTTCTTGAGTTGCTTGTTTCTTTTGACTTTAGAGTAAGCATAGACAAATAACCTTAAGTATCCAGAAGTTAGACATCTAAATCCAGTTGAGTTGAACCCTTCCTGAAAAATAGGATTATGGATTAGATTTGCAGCTCAGTTAACCTGGAAGAGCTGTTTTTCTAGCTGTACAAAAATATTCAGCTCACATCTTTTGTTCCTGAACGTGTGATAACTTTGATTAAACTACCAGATCAAATTCTCCTGGTTTAGATTTTAAACTTGTTTGAAACAAGGTTAGATGGCATTTAAGCTCCATATCACTGTGTCTCCAGTAATGAAAATTAGTCTAATAGGCTAAGATACCCATTATTCAGGCTAAATTAGCTTCCTGGGAGAGATCCCTATAAAGCAGCCATCATGATGAAGAATGTACCTATTAAACAAAGTAAACCAAGGTGATTATTGACATATTCTGAATTTCTTCTAAACCTTTTCCTCTTCTACATTCTTTATGCTTCTGTCTGTTGCTGAGGATTGGACACTGTCAAATGGAGAGAGTGATAAAGAAATGCATAAAGCAAAGGGAACAATTGCTCCATTTCTTGTAATTGCCATTGTTTTGACTATGTATTGAATCATTCTTGAAAGAATATCCTTCTTTCTAGATCTTCCTTTGTGATGATGCAGGCCATCCCCTTCCCCACTAGCTGCCATTGGGATGATATATCCTGACTACCTCAGCTGGTCATATGGAAGAAGAGAAAACCAAAAGCCACTTGAACAGCTAGGTTTTTACAGGTAAGTTAGAGAAACATCAACATGTCCTGTTTCTGCTGCTGATGCAATGATTGCTGAGTTATGCTAATGATCTCAGTGGCTTTCTATTGATTAAATGAAAAACTGGGGTTTTGGAATATCTGGATTGCACCGTTGATCAACATTTCAGAGGATGACATCAGAAAGACACACTGGAATCCATTCTTAGGAGCATCTGTCCCATTTTCAGAAGTAATTTGGACTTAGAGGAGCTTTTGTTGCAGAGGTAGAACATCAGTACCTGGTAGCAGCAGTACCTGGTGGCTTTGTTGCTCCCTATCAAAATCCACCTTCATAGTTCTTAGACACCTTCACTAGCAGTTTCAAACAGGATGCTGGGTTTTGCATTTTAATGGCTGAGGGGCAGGTATATGATTGTTTCTACTGTGGATATGATACGCACCACTGAGCGATGAGGATGAGAGTAAGAAATTGCATCAAAGCCCTTACACACTTACATCCATAGATTTAGGCATTCCTATTTTAAGCATGCCAAGATGACACAGAAAGGTGAACTACTCATGATTTCCAGAAAAACAAAAATATTATTTTGAAGAACTGTCTTCAGTGACTTGGGTGGTCTTGACGCATCCTGTATCTTCATTTCACGTCTGTGAAATGGGAAAACAATACTTAGCTACTTCTAAGAGATGTTTCACTGAATAGTTTCTGTGAAGCACAAGCCTCCTGTGGAATCAGTGCAAAGTATTACTCTATTTATTTTTATGAACTTTCTGTTTTATTGCAGTAGGAAAGCTTAAATTATCCATAGAGTTCTTGAGCACATTGGGCAAGCCAAAGATCCTGATTTTGCCCACTGTGCTCCTGGCAAAGAAAGACTCAAGGGAGACTCCTAAATGAAAAATATAAACAAAACCCTAAAGCTACTCAGATCCTTAGAAGATTAGATTTTTGAAAATACGTTCTTTATAGGGTAAGTTAAATGCATTCTTTCCCTTATTTTTTCCCCTGGTTTGGTCACAGGTTGCTTCAGGCATCAAAATGGGGGTATTCAATACCTTGCTCTATTGATTCTGACAGGGACACATGCTAAGGTGCCCTATCCTCCCTGAGGCCATCTCTAACTGCAGATTTAACAGGTCCAGCAAGGAGAAGGAGAGGTTCCAAAGGCTGTCATTCAGCCTGGGATCCATACTTCATCCTTTCAATCTCTTCCACCTCTCCGTATATTTCATTATTGTTAAGGTGTACAATATTTGAATTTCCAGTTGTACCACAGAACCCTTTCAGGGCTGGTAGTTTTGGGGGGCTTTGGTGAACGTGAGAGGGAAAATTACCTCTGAGACCAAGCAGTGCTCTTTGTGTTGTTCACATGGAGAAGAGACAGGAGAAAGAGTGGAAGAGTATTTTTGTGTGAATTCCTCTTCCCAAGGTTGGTCACAATCCTTCTTTGGGAGTTGGTCACATAAAAGATAAAGTTAAGTTGTCTAGATGTAATTTTTAGATTTTGACTGAACAGAGATATTTTAGGCATTTTCTTTTCCTTTTGCTGATACCAGCAATTTAGAATTCTGCTATAACTCTTCAGTTTTAGATTTTTGAATAAGTGGTAAACTAATTTTTTCACATTTGGATTTATATTGAACTGTCCTTCTGAATTATTTTTTTTTTTTAAAGAATATTCTGTACTTGTAAAAGTGTAATACCTGGATAAAGTGCTAGAATGTGTCTGCTTGTGTGTTAACTGTGAGCTAGGCCCCAAGTGTCAGTGTGTTACTCTGGAGTTTGGTAGCCTGGTGCTTTTAGTCAGTGTATTCAGAGGTACATTCTACAAAATAAATCAAGTTTTATTTCATCAAGGTTTTTATTTCTAAAAAGATCTCAAAGCCCTTTACAAATACAAACAGAGGTTTCAGGAATATGTACACTGTCTGTATAGAGTACTGAACTACAGGATGAACAGTATCTTTCTAATGCAATGCTCTATTTGACTCAGGATTTCTAATTAGCTTTTCACTGAAATAGGACATAAAGGCAAAATCTGTATTGGAGATGAAAACAAAGGAAGTGGAATTTAAACTGTGTGTGAAATCTCAGTATGTGGTTGAGTCTATCTGGGAGTCTGTTACCACCATCAGGTTCTTACTACTCCCCATTTACCCTGCTTCTCCAAGTCTTCTACTGTCCTTAGCAGGTGAATTGTCACTTCCCTTATACTGGCTCTGTCAAACCAATGACCTTGCAATGACTTTTATTCCAGATAAATGAGACAGACCAACTCACTGTGGGTGAGAAGAGCATTAGACTGTGGGAGAAAGTGGGAAGACATAGGAGCACATGGCTAGGACTAGTGTCGGGATGGGAGGAATAATGCAGGTGGGTGTAAATTGTAGGAGAATCCCTATCCATTTTTCACAATAGAATTTAATTGTTTAAATGGTTAATTAGAGTGCACAAAGGAAAACTGACTTTGATTTGGTCCCAAATTCTTATATTTCACGTATCCCTACCTCTCAGATTGTTACAGACTGAAAAGGCTGGGAAATTATACTTCATTCTTTGGTTTACAAAAAATGCCTACTATTGCTAGTGCTTTCCCACCTAACCTGGACAATACTTTGTTTCCAGAAGACATGTGCTCTAGTGTCACTTCAAGTAATCGAGTGACTATTCAATCATGAAAATAATTGGAGAACCTAAATCATCTAAATGCAACTTGGGTGAACATCTTAAAATGAGCAGTTATGTGTTTACCTCCAGTTATGCAAAGGACAACGTTAATTAACACTTTACAGGTTGTTTAATGAGCAATCTCTCCTGCTTTTTCTCTCAGTTCCTCCTCTTCAGCCTCTGCCTTGTGCCCATCAGGAGAGATGTCTTGCTGCTGCTAGTACCTTGTGCCATGCACTTGAAAATGCAGAGCACAGGAGTAGTAGGATGGATGCCAGCTGTTTGCTCTCTGATTCTTTGAACTCAACTAACTACACAGGTTAGTTGAAGAGGTGTGGTAGTCAAACAGGAAACAGCATTTACAGGGAGCTTGTCTCTGTTTAGTAGCATCCATTATGATTTTGTCACTCTTGATAAACTTTCACGCTTGAACAGCAACAAGCTGTGTTGCACGCTTAATCTTGTACATGAAAGTTCCTCTGTCACCAGCCAGCTGGATCACAGTTGATCATATCTGTTGCTGTAGCTCTGAGCACTACATCACATTGCTTTTTTGTCCTGTCCAGTTTCTTATGGCCTGTGATGAGAAAGCTTTAGTTCTGTGTTCGTTAATGGCACTGTGTGATCTACTGCAAGGTCTTCCGCTTACAGGACAGATTAAATGCATGTTTTTTATAAGTATTAGAAGAACGGAACAACTTATCAAGAGTCTATGCTGTCTTCAGGATTTTAGTCAGTGCTTATGTTTTTTGTTGGAGGATCATTGATATTTAATCCAGTGTGAAGTCAGAGAAATGAGGACAGATGATACATAGCTTAGTACAATTAAGCGATTAAAACTTTTTCATTACATTTGATGGGGTAGAGTGAGCTTATAAAAGATCAGTGGTTTTTGTTGTGTGGTCTCAGATATTTTGACCTGGTACAGAGAAGACCTAAAGCTGAAAGCACAGTGTTGTCACCCTCTGGCCTTAAAAAGCGTATGCTTTCAGTTTTCTCCAAAGTCTTGGGAAGCAATCTACTCAGTGCTACTCAGGATGAGCTCCCATGTCTCCATCTGGGAATAATGCTTACCTGCTCCATGGGGTTCTGTAAAAGTAAACAGATTGCTCATTTAGTCAGTGTTTGTTCAGCACTTTGAAGATAAAAAAGCTCTGTTATGATAATAAGTGTTATTCACTACATTTCCTGTGTGAACATATATTTTTTCCTGAGATTTTTAGTTATATTTTAATCTTTCTAATTGATACTAAGTGCAATAGAACATTATTCTATCTCTAGCTAAACAAGGTATTGTAGAAGTATAGGGAAATAAATTGATCCATCTACTGTGTTATCCACTCTGTGCTCTTATGATATTGTTGTGAAATGCTTCATCAAGCTAGTAAGGATTGGTCAAGGTATTTACCTGTTGGGAATCTCAACATGATTTCTTGAGGGTGAAATCTGTGGCTGAGTTATGTGTTCTCCTCTTCTACTCTTCTAAGTATTCATACATAGGATTCTTGACCACAGTGGTTTCTTTTTGGCTTGCTCTTTACTCAGCAGTTTCTGGACAAAACGAACGTATGCTGTGCTAAGAGAATATTGTGCATCATCTACATTTATCCACCCAATGAAACGAATGCATTCAGTGCACATAAGCGGAAACGTCTTGATGGGGAAATCTGTGGTAGCTTGTGTCTTGTGCTGCAGAATGCAGTGTAAGGAGCAGTGTATGCAGCATGAGGAGTAGTGTATTGGTGGTGTAAGGCAAAATTAAGCAATGGAAATTTTGGATGAGTATCAGGAAATATTTCTTAATACTGAGTTCAGGCAGTGGAACAGTCTCCCAAGGAACATGATGGAAAGCCCATTGCCTGTGTCAATTAAAACTAGACTAGTTTTAGAACTGGGAAATATACTGTAGGGAACAATCCTGCACAAGTCTAGATGACCTAATAATTCTTTTCCATCTGTAATACTTATGCCTGAGTTTCAGAGTTATGTATTGCAATATGATTTCATCCTGACTGAGAAAGACTGAAAATGTTTTTTCATGTGATTTTTTTCACTCAATCCAGAGTTTTCACATCCACTGGAAACAAGTAGGGGAAAAGAAAGCAAAACCAGGTGTGCATTCACAGTACTCTTAAACTACTGCTCAGGCAAGAAGCTACCCCACTCTCTTTGCACCTGCTATCCCAGGGTGGTTGCAAAAGCAACCCCAGACGTTATTCCCATGGATGACAACTTGAAGCAGGCTGGGCCTCACAGAGACCCTAGGCAGGGCAGAGTAATGTTCTGGAGACAGAGATTCTCTCTTTAAGCAGCAGATCCAAGATTTGTCTTCCTATTGACCACTGTTGAGTCCTGTCTCATCTGTACCTGCAGTCATTGTTGGGGACGTGAGGCTGACAAGGTGCAAAACATGAAGTGTGCACTGATGTGCAGTTTTAGGGGGAGTAAAGTGTTTCTAGCACATCTTAGACTTCTTACTTGCAAGAGCCCTGGCAAAGCTCTAACGTGACATTATTTTGAAATACAAAGAGGCATTGAGAATAATCAGTGATGCATCCCAGAAAGGCCCATTTGTTTCCATTTAACAGGGAAAAGGTTAGAGTAGTATATCATCTTGCTGCTTCCATTCTGTGCATTTAAGGAACCGTCTGTCCAGCAAATAATTGAGAAGTGAATTTGTATACAGATAAATCAGTTTAGTAATGTCAGTAAAGGAACTGGTAATTTTTCCACTAAAAAGATGCTGCATTGGTAAAATAAATCCCTATTGAACTGAGATATATTGTCTATCTGCTCTTTAAAGATTTATTGACTGTGAAATGTGAACACCTGGGTTTTCCTTGCTTCTTTTTTCTCCTGTTGGTATCCTGCAGTAGAGGGGAAAACTGTGGCAGCATCAGATCTTCTTTGCTGGATCATACAATAATCTGTATAGCTTACTCTCCTAGAAAAGTCAACAGGAGTTTGACCAAGAACTTTGTGAAGAGCATGTTGAATATCTAAGGCTTGGGCAGAAGGCTAGATGGGCTAGAACTAAAAGTTCAAGTTTCAGTGCCTGAAAGTTTGTATCCCAACTTTGTAGCCTGGTAAAACTCTGCAAACAACCTTTCTGTCAAACAATTGTCTACCCAATTCTGTTACAAGTCTCACTTGGTTTGGGCCCCCTTAATCCCTTGTTTAAAACTGCTACTTCAATATTAGCTTGAATCAACCTGTTTTGAACATTTGCTTATGCTTATTTGGCTTTCTCACTTTGCCTTTCCTCTTGTCCTTGATCCCTTTTTTTTCATCTGTAGGACTCCATTTTTATTTGCATATATGCTGCTATGAAAAAGATAAACTAACTGATGGTGCCAGCCCTGCAGCACTGACTTTGAGGGACTTTCTTGTCTCTCGGACTAATTCCTTTTGTGGCCTTGGGAAAGTCACTTATTTTGTCTTTCTCAGTTTTCCCATATGAAAAAGTCAGGTAACAATATACACTGACGTCCGAGAGATTGTGTTTATGTTGCACTAAGAAGTCAGCCATCTCCAAATACAGGCTTACTCTATGCAAGGTAATTAAAACCTAAGATGCTGTAATATTGTGGATTCATTTCAGCTTCTATGATCAGCACTGACCACATCACTGAGGGAAAAATTACAAATTAAAATGAAAAGCTGGAAAAGTATGAATATTTTTTTAAAAAAATAATTAATAATTTTGTTATTTATTGCTGTTTATTTTAAAAGTATTGCTTGGGAAATAATAATAATAATAAATCTATAGCTGCTCTGTGCCAGCTCTAACTGCAGCTGCAGATTTAGAGACAAAATTCAGGCTTCAGCCTTTCCCTGAGGCTGATGGACTTCTCCTTTCAAAGTAGGACACTTCTATCTGATGGCATTAACCATAAAATCCCCCATCTCAAGTCTATGATATCCTGAAGGACAACGGCTCATTTCATTTCTTATCAAGAAATCGGGCAGATCAGTCATATTTCCCGAATAAAATGACATTTTCAGAAAATTCATTTGAACCAAAAATGAGGTTTCCTCTCCACAGACTCCAATTAGTTTAAAAGTGGTTTTCTGATGAAAATTTTTGAAATAACTGAGCTGTATAAAGAAAAATCTATATCTATATATGTATGTATATAGATATATGTACACATGCACAGCTGCTGTGAAAGCCATAGCCAGACTACCCTATCAAGCAGCATAAATCTTTAATTTTGGTGATCAGTAGTAACGCTGAAATACCTTAAGATCTCTCCTTGCTTCTTCCTCATTTTTCTTCCTCTCATCCCATCACTCTGACTATTCCAGTGGGAGTGCATGCACTCATTTGCTCTCTAAGTACACAAAATTAGCTGCTTATCTGTTGATCTTCTTACATGATCCTTTAAAAATCCGTTCTCGCTATGTGTGTCCAAGGCTGCTTTTGCCTTCAGAGGAAGCCCAGACAAGCCAATCCTCAGCCTTTCCCTTACCCATTCACAGGGGGCTTGGGCCTAATTAAATTGCTCTCAAAGACAAGAAGGGATGAATTTCCTTCTTTCCATCTCCCTTGTCACCCATTTAACTCAGCTGAGATCCATTCGTTCCTTTTTAGTTATGTTAAAATGGAAAGGGGGGAGTTAGGATAGAGGGGGATGTGCAGGGAAGGGGAAGAAAAGTAGAGGAGGAGACAGCAGCATGCTGGTTTTGCTGTCAAAGTGCAGCATCCCAGGCACAAATAAACAAGCAAAACCCAAGTAAATGGGAGGTGAGTGGAAACAAACAAGTGCCAGAACAGAATCCAGGTTTTTCTGTCTGGGGCCTCCTCTGGCTTTGTTTACTGTCTGTTTTTGTACTCAATCTGAAGAAAAAGGTGACATTAAAAAGACAAAAATATATCTACATACATTACTGTGTATTCCCCCACCCTTTCCAAGACCTTTCTGTGATGAGCAAGGAGGCCTAGGAAATTAAGATGACCCTCTCCCACCTGTGTGGCATGGCCCTGGAAGGGTGGAGGTGGCTTCTTTCGTTCATCTGTGGTTGGTTGCACCAGGAGGGCAATGGGAAGAGCTGGAGCAGCAGGGATGCTGCAGTGGAGATGCCTGTGCCTGGGGAAGCACAGCTCTAGCACTGCCAAAGTCAGAGTCCCAGCTTGAAGTGAAGCCTGGCAAAAACCTAGGAAGAGCCAAACAGCTTTTGAAGCTCATCTGAAGTCGCTGTTTTTTTCCTTTCATTATTTTTTTTCCCTTCTTTTCTTCTTTCTTTTCCCTTCTTCTCCCCCCAGTTCTCTCTTCTCAGTTCTGTATCCTCCTCCTCCATCACCCAAACCCCAAACACATCTGAGGAAGCTGTTCAATTAAATCTCTCCTGGCTCCAGCTGAATCCTGAGTGAAAGGTCAGCAGCGTCCGGGAGGGAGAGGCATATGTGAGGAAGAGCTGGAGCCAGTGCTGCTATCACAGCAGCCTCCGTTTTCCTCTCACCTCCCTCCTTCACTCCCTCCTTCCCATTGCTTCCCCTCTTTAATGATACCCAATGGTCAATCACTCCCCAGCAGAGAGAGAGATGCCCTAAAGCATCATTGTGGTCGGGAGCAATCGATCAGGTTTTTTTAAAAAAAGATGATAATGATAACCCATGGACATAATGTCAGCAAGTTTGCAGTGCCTCTTGGAGGCTGCACTCACTGTCTGCCAGCACTGAGGAGAGGCTTGGAGGGGCCCAAGAAAACCTCTTCCCCCCTCAGAGCCCACTTAGCCCTGCCTTAAAGACAGCTAATTAGATGGAGGGCTGCTATGTTTGCTTACACCAGCGGGGGAGAGTGGGAGCGAAGGAGGGTCTCACACCAATGGCAAGCAGGATTAGATCAACCTTTGTTTAAAAGAGGCTTCAAGTTAACTGCAGGTAATCATACAGAGATACAGCTATAAATAATACATACCTGCTCTACGCGACCAGGATGCAGGCCCTCACAAGAATACTGTGGTACAAAACAATGATCCACTGCTTGCTACCTCACATGTTCTTCGGAGCTTTTATTTTAAAACAGATTAGTGCTTTGTATTGCCAGGCAGACAGAGGTAATCACCATCTCAAGCCTGAGATGGAGATCTGAAAATCACCGGGAGGTACTTATCAACAGGCGATCTGAGAACCTGTGGATGTGTACAGACCTTTTAAAATTCTATTAGTATATGTCTGAGCAGATTGTGGTAAAAATACAAACAGTTTTCTAAAGAAAAACTGTCAGTCTCTCTTCCTAAATCTCCTACCCTGCAGCCTAAGCATGGACTTCTGTTTTTATGGATAAATGTGATTTGTCTTTTAACTGTTGAGATTACACACTCACTGGAAGGACTGCAGACCCTGTTTGGAAGAGGAAATCTTCCCTTTATCCCAGCGTACACTTTATCAGAAAAATAATAATCAAACCTGGGGGCTCTCTGTCCCTTCCTTCCACTGAGGAGATACAGGATAAATAACTCCATAGCAAAATTTCCCAATCCAGCACACAGATTTTTCTGTTGTCACGTTATTTTCTGCATCATTTGATGTACGAAACTACATTTTCCTCTGCACCTATTAAACTATTTGATGATGCCTTTTATTTTGCACTATAATTGGGAAAGCAATCGTGTGATAAAATGAAAGTTTGTTGTTAAATAAAATAAGTGATGTTGAAAACATCCAAATTATATTGTCCGAGAAAGTTCCTCAGATGTACTGTTCCTTTAGAAAATTGACACTCTTATTATTTCTAAGTTTTTGCACTTTGGGGGAGAAATCTTTGAGTATCAGAAGATACATGTAACAGACACATAATAACGAGTTATGCTTCTGCAAGTACCTCTCTCTTGCAGTATTAAAAAGGTGGGTAGAGAACGTTGAAGCACCTATGGTCTGAAATAGTCTGAAATAGGACTTTTATCTCACTTATTTCTTGGGCAGCTGGTTCGTGTATGTAAAATGTGGATCCATTCATATGATTGAGCTAGTACAGAAAAGCTGTCAAGATTATGCATTAACAAGCACTAGAAAGACTGAAAACTTCGTGTAGGTTTGGAGAGAGACATGCAGAACAACATTTGATGCCATTTGGTATTCTACACTAAAGAATCACAAAATGGATTTTCTTAATCCACAAAGTGGATTTTCTTAATAAAACACTCTTCTTTTTAACTGAAAAGAGAAGCGTTCTCCTTCAGAGAAGGAGCTGAAAATTGGTCTGACCACTTTGAAAGCCAGCAGAAAACATTTGGCAACTTTGTCTGATTCAGCCTCATTAGAGATGAAGGTTTTGTCTAGAACAATGGTCACAACAATTAATTGTATTTTATTGTTCCCATGCTAGTCAATCAACCTGAAACCCCACAATTTATAACCATGAATGTTTAAAGCGTATGTAGGAAGCGTATATGGGACTCACTGATGGCCAATGATGACATAGCTTTCAACCAGTCTATGGCTGACAGTCTATGGTGTGGAATCCTGTTTCAGGGACAATTCTTGAAGTGATAAGCCCAATGAAAAGGGGGAAAATGAAGTGTTCAGGAAAATTTAAGCAACCTGTTAAAGAACAGGACTCTTCTACTTAATTAGATTTACAGAACCGTAGGTTAGGTGCAAAGCATTCTTGCCTTCTCCTGCCCCCTCCCTCAGTCCCCAGACCTTTGCTGTGAAGAGCTGCTAGATGGCAATGAGTCAGGCACAGTTTAAAAGGGTGAAAGTGTTCTGGTTTTCCAGTCCAGGGCTGAGGGTTCAGGTTTAGTTTTTGCTTCTGAACATCTTGCTAACTGTGTATTGTGTACAATGGGGACTGAGCAGCAGGGAGGGAGGAGAGGATAACATTGGGAGTCCTCAAATTTCTTTACTATCGTCCAGCTCATTTTTGCTGTTAATGAACTTTGAAATCTGAAGATGGTAAATTCTCATCCAAAGGTAACTGAACAACTGCCATTGGGCTCTGCTTCAGAGTGCCCTTATCAATATTTTGCTATCAAAAGGATATGTAGATTTGTAAGTACACTTTTCTTCTGTAGCTGTAAGTCTTCCAAATGAATCTCCTTTGCTACAGCCAAACTATTAGACTAAGGAGCAAAGAGACCACACACATGAGCAGCCACTGACTCTCCAATAAGTTTTTGAAGACCAGATGCTGTTAGGTACTGCTGAATTCTTCCAGGGACTACTCATCTCCCATTAGCAAAGTAACAGGTTAGTTACTCTGATAACATCCCATTAAAGACATCATAGATTGCTGTAACTAGAAGTACAAAATATTCAGGGGTGTTTGCGTGTTAAAATAAACAACAAACATATGAAGCCATATGCTGCAAATTAAATTCTTGAGGATGAAAGCTGTTTTTTCTCGTTCTAAAGACTTGAAAACTTCCTATCCAACACCATGGATAGGATATTGCACTGTTCTCTTCATGAAAGTAGGTTACTAGCTGCTGTTGCAGCAATAAATAAATTCAAACAGTGGTACCTCTCATTATGGTTCCTTTGTCAATGTCTTTGCTACTTTGTTTCTGCTGTACTGAGCTGAAAAGCACATTTTGTAGTTTTTTTCCTTTACTGCTTTATTCATTCCTTCTGTTTTATTCCATGTTATCTTTACACCCTTCAGCACTGTCCAACACACTGTGTAGTTTCTCAGAGAACTAAGTGAGTATGAAGTAATGTGCGAGGACATTTTTATTCCATTTGGCTACAAACCATCCCACAAAAAATGAATTAACCTTAGCACTAGTACAATTTTTTCTATGCATTAAATTTGCAAATTATTCACTCAAATATTGAGCTGAGTACTCATGGTCTGAACAGGCAACAGATGTACAACCTTAATATAGAGGGACACTTTTTTTCATTAAAAGTAATTTTAATACTGTATTGCTTACACAGTATAATACAAGGGATGCTGAGATGTTGCATACTTAATGCAGAAAGAGCCTGAAAAAGGTGGCTGTAAACATAACCTCAGTGTTTTGTATTTACTTCCTCCAGGTGATTCTGTCAGTTTTACTCAGATTTGAAACCGGCATCTCTCTAGCCTGTAAAAGGCCAGGCCTGTAAAAGTAATTTAAAAAAAGCAAACAACAACACTCTCTTCGCCCCCGAAAAACCCCAATCACCTGACAAAGAAATTCCTATTATGTTTTTTCTGTCATTTACATCATTGTCAGACTTGCCAAATTTGGTAAGTTGTTTTGATTATAATAATACATAAAGTACAGTGTAAGCTTTTCAAGGTTTCATTAGGACTTTGTGTGGAATTTGATATTATATACTATGAAAAAGGATGCCAGAATCTGGGCCTATTCTGATGTGTTTCATGATATTACTCCAGTTATCAGAAAGCAGCAATATTTTAAAAAATAAATACATAAAAATCTAAAATAAATAAATAAATAAATAAGTAAAATTAAATTAAATAAATACCACCTCTAATCATATTGATTGAGCTAAGCAATTTATTCACACATTTGTCTGTTTGCTTCTGCTATCACCTTCTGTGAACTTAATTATCATAGCAAGAGAAGTGTTGGCTCGGGTCATAACTTGAAAATGCTCTAAAAAAAAAAAAGAAACAAACAAACAAACAAACCAACCAAAAAAACAACCAACCCAAAATAAAATGCCAATCACATTCAGCATTGAGCTGCAGGTGAGCAGAAATCGGGCCTCTGCTGTAACCTGAGGACTGTGGAGTGGGGCCATTGCATCCCTGTCAGTGTTGGCTTAATGTCCTGGTATGACACAGTGCCAACAGGGCCGTTAGCTGTGGTGAGAGTCACTTACAGCAGTAATCTTCAGACTGCAGGTATCCAGTTCATACTTCAGTCTGTCTGAAAAATATCAGACTTCTACCCTTTTTTGAGAGTTAAATGTATCTTAACAACTCTCTCACAGCAGCCAAAGCCTCACTCTATGCAAAGTAATGTATGTTTGTACGTTTACAGTGCCATATATAAATGATCATTGCATTAAGCATTTATAGCACATTTTACACTTTCAGGTTCCCAAACCACTTTAAGAATTTAAAACCAATGTAAATGATAAAAAAGGATGGATCTGGTTGAACTACTTATAATGAATAATTAATTTGACAAATCTATTTCATTTTTTCTATTTGCAAATTATCCAAGTGAAGACTTGAATTCTTTTGTTCATCAGTTGAAGTTACTTGATTAATAGTGTAGGCAAAGAACTTCAGTCAAGGGATTGCCTGAAAGCTGTTTCATAGGGCAATTAGGTCATATATTGTCTATTTGTATTTGATCATTTTACTTGGAAGACAGTGACCTGCTGTGAATGACATGGTTTTATTTCTCCTTATTGTTTAACTAACTTTAAGTTACTTTTGTACTACTTATGTAATTTTTGGATTAGCACTCATAAAAAGAACTAGAGAGTAGTTCATACCAGCAGAAAAAGCCCATGGAATCATCCTTAGCAGGACAGTAAAATGTAGTTCTTCTTAACAGCTTTTTTTTGACACTATACTAGAAAAAACCTGCAGGACATTTCAAGAGAATAGGAGGACAACTGAGAATTTTCTGTTTTTCTAGATCAAAGATGAATTTGAAGTCAAGCCTAGGTGAGATTTAAGTTAGCAGGATGTAGGCTGGTGTTAATACCTTGTCAAACATCTGACAGGCTGCTGATGATTTCTTACCAGAGGGATGGGAAAGTCTGATTCTGTTGCCCATCTCAGTAAGAGCCATACCAGTCAACGAAAAACTGCCAGAAGGGCCTTAAACTAAGCTTGGAGTTGAGTAATAATTGTGACAAATATGTACTTGTGTGTCTGCAGCTCCGCCAGGATACCAGGCACGCAACAAAAAAAGTGATAAGGGACATATTACACAGTAAAACAATCACTAAACAAACATTCAAACATCTTGGTAATAAGCGGGCAGAGGCAGTATTCATATATGAGATACATGTCCTATATTTAATATTTCTGAAACTTGGTAAGAAGTCAGCGTGCTTTAATCTCACTGAAAGTGGTTAAATTTTTAATCCTCTTAATAAATTAGGAAGTGAACCTGGAGATAGACTGTTGCATCAAATACAATGTTGCATGTTGAACTGACAAAAATAATCAAGTGACAGAAACTCGGTACTTCTGATTCAAAATATACTTATAGATAGGATACCTATGCACATTACAGAGAAAAAAACAACCTTGTAGACAGTGGAATGTCCTGCTCTTTCAATATCTTTCCTTTAGCGTGGGGAGAAAAAAAACCTCTACTATCATAATAGAGTTTAAACTGGGAAATATTTTCTGATATTTTGGCCTGCCAGGATCAGAATTCTCTAGAGCTTGTAAAAATATCAGATAATCTCAGAGTGTAGAGATTTGTCTTTCATAAAGATGCTCAAAATGGAACATCATTCTGATGGCCAAAGAAATAAATATTGTCCACCAGTGACCATTAAACAGGAAGAAGAGTTAAGGAATAGTGATCACAACTTGGTTATATTTACTTTATGAATATGAGCGGTCTATAACACCAAGTAGGCATACTTAGATGTTTGGGAGGGCCAGTTTATTCCAACTTGAATCAGTTAGGGTAACTGAGCAGGAATGTCAATTTTAATTAGGAAGTATTAATGAATACTGGGAATTGTTCAAGGACATAAACTTGCACACAAAAAATGTATAGGAATCAGTATGTCCTGGTTAAAACACATACAGTTAGTGTGAAAACATAAAATTATTATGGATCAAGAATGGGAAGAGAAGGATAAGTTATATACTGAGACTTACACGTAGCTGATAAAAAAACAAAACAAAACAACTTGATTAAAAATCAATGGCCAATATGGTTAAAAACAACAAGAAGGCAATTTAAAAACATTTTAACATCAAAAAGAATCTTAGGTCAGATACAGTTCCACTGAAGATACAGATGGTGGAAATCATAAATAATGACGCAGAAAAGACAGAAATGTTTAATAAATATTTCTGTTCTGTACTTGGAATGAAACAGGAGGATGTATCCATCCCATATGATGTTGTAGATGGAAATGAAAGTTTGCCATCTGTAACAAAGAAAGAGGTAAGGAGCAACTGTTGAAATTGAACATATTCACATCAAAAGGCTTAGATTATTTTAGACTCAAGAGTCTCAAAAGAGCTAGCTAAGAAATGAAATTTAGCCAGATTATCAAAATGTAGGAAATGGAGGTATCCATCCTGCCCTGTTGTCTTGTAGACATCTAACTTTCCTATTTTGGGAGACTACTGGAAATACCTCTCCCCACCATGTGACACAAAAAAGTGTCTCTGAACAAAGATACAACCTTTATCATCTCTGCTTATAGTATGGAGTACTGATTAGGCTGAAAATTGCACAGTGAGGTTGATGGTCTTCATTATATACTAGGTTTTCTCCAAGTTACTTTCTTTAGGAATATATACCATCTCTTAAAAAGCAAGCAACCAAAAAAGAGCCCGAAGCAATCTATAGAACTTGCACTACACAGGATTAAAAAGTTGCATTAAATTGATTAAAAATTACCCTAGTGACAGTTCTTAAAGTGGAGTTGTTAATGAAGAAACACCAGTGAGTTGCAACTTTTCTGATGGTGTGGAGCACAATTAAAGGTTTTATCCGATACTTTTCAATATTTTGCCAACAATTTAGGTAAGGATTTGGTGAACACAAAATTGGATAACACGTACCAATGAGAAAGTTGCCTGGTTAACAGTCAAGAACCAGAAAAAAAAAAAAAAAGGCAAAAAAAAAAAAAGCAGTTAAAAGCAAATAATGCATTTAGAAAGAATGCTAAGGGAGACCATCTCTGAAAACAGTGGCCCAGAAAGGACTTTGGTGGGTCAGCAGAAATTATTACCACAACTTGAGCTCTCACTGCAACTCATCCTTAGGTGGATAAAGAAAATCTTACATCCAGGAAGAGGGAGCTCAGCCTCATTTCTATACCTTCTCCTGGAAAGACCATAATTTTTAAACATGCCTTTTAGTAAGATTATGGAAATACATACCAGGACAAAGGGAAAGGAGGACCACTGTATTCTTCTAGACACTGGCAGATGAGCTTAGGAGTGTGATGCACCTTACAGGTCTGTGTATGTATTTACATGAAAAGATATAGAAGAGACCTGACAGATGAGGCTTTCCTTCCTTTGCAGATATATTCAACACATTCCATCTTGCTAAAGATGTAGCTTTGTGTAATGAAATGTTACAACAGTTTGTTGAAGGAAGTAGTAAACTTACCATAGGTTGTTATGGAAAAAATTCTATTACCTATGCACACCAACAGTCAGACTTGGTTATGACAGTCAGTTTTTTCTAGTCTGGGAGTTTATAAATCTCTGAAAAGAAAAAAAAAAATTTGAGAAAATGTTTGAGAAAATTATTTGTGACCTAAAAATGTAGCAAAAATTATTTCAGTTTTTGGCTGGGCGAATCCTTAGAGGAATTTTTTACCATGCTGTCAAAGTTGCTTGATTTTACTACTAAAATGCAATAGTTCTGTGACGGAATTCAGCAGTTGTGGACTCTGCAAGACTTGTGAAGTTGGACTTGGGAATGATAGATTCATCTTAAACCAAAGGCAAAAAAGAAATGACAGAAGGGACATGGTTAACTTATGTGTAGGGCACAGGATGATTTTAGTAAAAATGCAATGAGGGCTTGAAATAGTAAGTAACTGGCAAGGTTTTAGCTATGTTTAGTGTATATTTTTGAGATTATACAGAGCATTGAGAGAGAAGTTACTGCTTAATTGATTAAACGGAATAAATTTTATGGTTGAAAGGAATAAGCTTAGATAGAACGTACTTCATGTGGATACTTCTGTTAGCAGAAGACTCATAAAAGCTTATATAAGATATTACTGGAGAGTAGAAGCACCATTCACAATTTTTTTTTTTAAATCTATGTATTTACAGCCAGCGTTCAGATGTTACAAAGAGCAATTATTCAAAACCTGTGATGATGGACAGATTTCAGGAGTGTCTACCACCTGTCTAAGTGAAGGCAGGTTTTCAGCAGTGATTGAGAATTAAAAAGAACTGAGCCTACCTGAATATTACTGTAATCACAGAGATTAAAAGCTGATGTTAGAGGAGAACCAGAACAAGGACATACTTTTCTGTTTAATGGTGGATCACTTTTCCAGTGTCATCAAGGAGTTACCTATCTTTGAGACAAGCTTTCATGGCCTCTATATTCTTCTGTAGCCAAACACGAATTCAGTTAAGTTAGCAGCTGTGAGGAAAAGGGCATAAATAGGCCCAATTTCTTAAACATTCATCAAATTGAAAAGTGTGGCTGACTTGGTGCCATACTAATCACAGTTTCTAGCTGGCTTGAATTGTAGACAAATCTTGTTCCCATCTTCTTGTAAAAGATTACACAGCTGCACCAGTTGCTTTAGAGCTTAAAGCATACAGTTACACGTGATGGGACTTGCCCACATTTCAAATGGGTTCAAAATATTTATCCAAAATTGTTTACTTCGTAGCCATCAGAACATCACATTATTCTCTTGTGCTTCAGAGTATATATGCTGGTATGTTTATGGTAGGGTATCCCAGACTTGTATCTCAGATCCACTACAAGTGGGTAGGGATATTTACCCCTAAAAAACGTGTATAGGACTGTTTTGCTGAGTCTGGATGCAAGTTATATAACAATGTGAAGCTAGACTTTTAAACAGTGCTTTTAATTCTTAAGAAAAACCTTCCAGCTCTGGAAAGCTGGCTACCTCTTTAAAAGAAATTTTTTCAGGAATTCTGAAGAGCACCTGCTTTCTTGCTGGGCAAAATGGAGACCAGTTAAAAATTCCAGCATGCAGCTGAACATAATGAAAAGTGTGTAGGAGCCAGTGTATGACACTGGTTATGCAGCAGCAATTGATGTTCTAGAATAATATCTTGCCTGAGTCATAGCAGCATAATCATTGCCTAGGTGTGGAGATTTACAGTAACAATTTGGCTCTTCAGATGATTCACTGTGTGGCCCTCAGCAAACTACTTAATTTTGCCTTTCAATTTCCTTGGCTATGAAATGGAGATAATTATATTTCTGGAGCTTTATAAACACTTTGGGATCTATAGCTGTAAAGTACATAAATGTGCTATACAACAATACTGGATTTTTTTTTTCTAGTTAAGACACATTCAAGGCCGGCTTCACCTGGTTTTCATTGTGAAGGTGGTCTACCTGAAGCTGACAGAGTAAAAGATTGCTCTAGAGTGAATTTTAGGAAGACTAACTTCTTTATAAACTTTATTATTTTGTTTGTTACATATTTTTCCTTTTTTTTTTTTTTTTAATTAACTAATTTTTACAAGGCTCTTATCAAGTCTCTCTGTTTTTCAATAGAATTAAATAGACTAGTGCTGATGCCAGTCTATCAGATTTGTAGTGGCTATTGATGTGCAAGATGTGTTTGGAAGAGGAGGTAGCCAACTGGAAGCCATACCATTGGCATTGACAGCAGCCACAAATTCAGCTATAATTTGGGCCTATACAGGAACTGGACCTTCTACCATCACAAGGCAGCCATTTCTGGGATAAAACATTAACAACAATTAGTGATTTTGATTTTAATCTTTAAATGACACTTTAGGACAGAATATAAAGATGCTAAGAAAATTATGGAGACAATAATTTAATTTTCTAGGTTATAATTTAGTTGAGAACATAATGATAATACCAATATTTATTCTAATGCACTTCCATTATTCAAACACATACTATGCTACTTATAGTATAATTATATCATTATATGTTGAGAGTTGCCAATCGCTAAGGGTTCTCCTCTGCCTCCCAAAACTCTCTGGCTTTTCCCCCTCTCCCAGGCAGAGGCTCATGCATGATGATCAACTCATAGCTTTGACACAAGAATCATTGTCCTGTGTTGCAGGACATTTGCTGTACAGCTCTGTGTCCCACCCACCCACCCCTCTGTAGTCCTCACCTGCATGTCTCCTGACTAAAGGTCTAAAATCCAGTGCTAACCAAAGTCGAATGCTTTTATATTCACAGCTCTCCTGTCTCCTGTTTGGTCTATGTTACTATTTGCTAGAATGTCTATATTTTATCTGAAGATCAGATGTTATCAAATAGGATAGGTTCTAGAAAACTAGTGCTAGTGTCATTGATTTGCTGTAGCTTCACAAACACAGCTGTAGCCAGAAAAAAATAAAATTAAAAATCTTCCTTGCCCATAAAGGAGAGGAAAATTTAGTATGTTTTGATTTAATGTGATTTTGATGATACTTATAATGTTTTCCTGGGTGATTTTGCAATTCATTCAGGATTGTACATAGAGGGTTCAAAAGCAAAGTTGTACCTGCCAGACTAATTGATAAATTATTTTTTCTTCTTTTTGTGGTGTAACTGTCACAGGATGAAACAGACAGGTAAAAAGAATAGAACTGCTTGAATAAAAGTAAGACTACCCCTTTTAAAAGCTGGAAGCAGAAGAAAATGTCTGGAGACTACAGTTTGTTTTAGTCTGGGGAATCAATTCGTTTCCTATTACCTTCTGGTAATTTGTTCTGTTTCTTAAGTTAAGCCATGAGCTTGGGGTTAACAGGCAGGGATACAGGCTCTCTTCTAGGCTGGAAAGTTTCCAGTAACAACTGCAGATCATTGCTGTCTTATCCTAGTGCTTTCATACTGATGACAAAAGATACCAGTTTGCGTCAGACTTTTATCTTAGTTAAATCGAAACATCTCTGCTGATACAAATTTTACTGCAACTTAAACTCAGTAGAAATCCAAAGTATTTCTTGGTCTACACCTTACTGATCTCATATCTTGTACATTTGCTACAATACTACATAGTACCAGTTCTGCATTTGCTAGGAATGAATACACGTTTCTTGAATCTGAAGCACTGAAGAATTAGTGTTCATTTCACTTGATCAGACCAGTGTTTATGGGGCCTAGCAGTTAATGACATCTGAGTCCTAAGCTTTTAAGCCTTCATTGTACTGAAGGAGATAAGTGCATTGCAAAAATTATTCTTCCAGTTTTACAGCACTAAAAAAATATAAAGGAATGGAAACCTTGCCTCTTTATAACTAGATCTCTTGGCTTTCAATATCATTTTACTTCCAAGTCTACAGAAAGGGTAAAATCCTGACTAATAATTCAGTCATCCCTCTGATTTAGTTTCCACAGCGGCCCAACATGCTGAACTAAACAAGGGTCCTGTGCTGCCAAGCTCTAGTTAAAATCTTTATGTTCACCAAAATACCATCACTTATGTCATGCAGGTTCTGAATCATTAGGTATGATGTTCACACTATTACTCACTAAACAGTTTCTTGTACTGTTCAGGCCAACACATATCAAAATTCATGAATTCTGATGGTTACAAAGAGCTTTTAATGATACCTTCAGAAAATGAAATATATATGTTTCAGAAAGCTATGCGAAAATATGGATATTAGGCATAATAGTTATAGGTAGGAGGAGCACACAAGATCAACAAGCCAGACAAGTTCAGAAACCTTTAGTGATTGTGTAGCAATCTGTAATGAAAATTCAAGTACCTTCTCTTTAATGATCCATTTATCTCTTCGACACGATTTTCTATCATTCTAACTGGCATGGCTCCTGTTTTCTAAGTGTTTATTGCAAATTTGTTTTGTCAAACAAGCCTTTAATATCAGATCAGGCTGCTACCTCAAGATTTTCTCTGAACAAATTCTGTTTTCTAAGGAAAACATAAATGAATTATTTTATGTCTGAATTAGTAATACTGATACGATTCTTGTGAAGGAGGAGATGAGGAAGAAGAATTTAAAAGTCTCTAAAATTGGGTGAATTGTTTCCATACCAGAAGATTAACTGTATGGAGACACCAGTTTTAACCTATACTGTGTTTTACATAGATGAGGGTGGAATTCAATCAGAGAGAACAGGCTACCTAAAAGGGTAGTGTTTCTCCAACAAAACCCACCAGAACATACATCCTCTGGGTACACAGCATGAGTCTGGTTCTGTCACAGTGCAGAGTACACCGTAATGTGGCAGCAATATAGAGTTCTGTTGGTTATTGCCTCTTCATGAAGACACTTGACTGCTTGGATTTTTGCTTTTGGCTTTGCATGTGGGATGGAATCACTGCCCAATTGCAGTTCGTTTCTGAAACACTGGTCTACTTTACTCTTTGTTTAAAGAATCACAGTCAAATTGAAGACTCCTCAAGTTTGATTAGTGTTAATCACAAAAATAACACATTATCCAAACTCAGAGAACCAGGGGACGAAATTTTTTAAAAACCCATCCAGAGGCTCATTCCTTCAGTAGAATATTTTATATCTAGCTGTCTGTTATTTGAGTCAATATTTACTTAAATTTACAGACATGATTCTGTATGGATCTCACATACTTTAATTTGTGCACAAAAGGAACTCTCTGAGTAGGTAAGCTGGGGTGTAAATTCAAAGCATGCAGGCACAATATCTTCCTGTCCTCCTTTGGGTACCTCACTCCATTTTGAAAGTGGTGCATCACTGCAGAATGAGAGAGCTGTTGCAGAATAGCTAATAACCTTGTAAATTCACACTCTGTAGTACAAAAACTTCCCTGAACCATTAGTAAGTCATTTTTATTGATTTCAGAATCCCATTAACCTTAAAGGTATTCCTCACACATGGTAGAATCACTCAGAAAAGCAAGAGCAAACCTTAAATTTGAGGCTTTGGGCCCTAAAAAGCATTTCTTTAACTCTCTCCTTCCTCACAAACTTGCAGATTCTGAATACTTCTATTCCCCTTGCTGTTTCTTCGGGCTTACTCTGTAGGTTACCACGACAGTTGTTACTGGTGGCTGTTCAGTAGCTAGAAATATGCAAGAGAGACCTGGGGAGCAGAGCAAAGAGAGTAAGCTGATGACAGCAACCTAGAAAAGCAGCATCTCTAAGATATGTGATAGTGATAAACAGTAGAGGATACGGACGTTTGATGAAGCAATAGGATTTCCCTGTCTTTCAACCTCAGATCCATTGTCCATGGTAGAAGTAAATGGGAATTCTGAGGGAAAAAAGTAATACTGTATATTTCATTTATTGTATATGCTTCTAGTATACCCTTGGTTCTTCTAACTGGAATTATAAGCATCTGTATATTATGAAAAATGCAATAACTCCAACTAATTGGAGAAGTCTTTAAAAAAGGACAGAAGTTGACTATAAGAGTAATTTTGTGATGTTTTAGTTACACTACTGTTGACTTTGGTGAAGACATATCCAAATAAAGAATGCAGCATTACTTGGGGAGAAAGTAATCTCAAATTACCTCTGTTCATAACTTTAAAAATAAAAAAGCAATAGTGATGGGGGCAAACATTTATTTTGTGTTTCTGTATTTATCCCCATAACGAGAATATAACTTTATTGCCTTCAAACCAATAATACCCTTTCTTCAGTTATCTGCAAATTCCTAACATTATGTTTTTAGGCACTGTGCTATAATCCTTATAAATTAGCTTTTTTTTAGTTTCTCTCATTCAACAAATTGAATAAACAAAGTAGTGAACACAAACATATATAGAGTTACCTATACCTTTTCCCAGCAAGACAACAAACAGGATTTTATCACATTTCTTTGTTCAGGGAATAGGCAATACCCTTGTAAATATGGAACCTAATATTGCAGATGCATTATCTGCTTTTTAAAAGATTATTCCTAAGAAATTCTGAAGTTCACATTTCAATAGTGGCATATGAGAGACATCAACCATGATCCAGCACTGTAAGTAGACACACTGAAGTCACTTATCATTATTTCTGTCTGCAGATTCTTTTCACTGCATCAAATCTCTCCCTTATTGTCTCTGAAGAAGCTTGTGAATAATTTCTACAATTAGTAGACTGAAGTAAAAAAATATATAGAAAAGTATAAGGTGGTTCTCATTATTTTAGCACAAGTTCAAATGACCTAGTTTATTACTTTGATGTTATGTTTATGTTATGACTCAAGTATCTTACAGATTAATCCAAAAGATGTTATTAAAGCAGAAAACAGCTGCAAAGGTAAATCAGACTCAGCAAGTGTGTCTTATAACCAGAGTCCTTTTAGGTATTGCACTATGCATTTTTGGTAACCTTGTCATCTTATTATATCACTGCAGTGCCCATGTAAAACATATCCCCCCAACACTTGATTAACTTCAAGTGTATAGACTCGTGCTTTAAGTTAACTGCATCTTTATGTCTCCTGACGACTAGCTTGTTTCTAATGCAGGATTTAACAGTCCTTGTACTGCTGACACTTTGCTAGTTATTCTGTAGACAGAATTCAAAATTTTTTTTAAATGAGTAAAATAGAGCACCATTTTACTGTTTGCAGTTTATCAGAGGTATGTTAAGCTCCACTGAGGCTTCAGGGATCAAAAAATCAAACAAAGACAGAGAGAAGAGAAAAGTGAATCAGCTGGATTATATTAGTAAATAATTTAGAGTGTTTAAAATAACAATGTTCACATATTTTTAATTTAAAGGCTGCTAAATCCTTTTAAAATTCATTTGTATTTGCAATTATTTAAACTGTGAGCTGTGCACTGGAGGGAGTGAAACTATAGATTTTAAGTATGTAGCTGGAGGTAATATATAAATTCAATTGATCAGTCTGGCAGAGAATTGATGCCACAATTTGTACCCAGTGGCACTTTCTCTTTCTTACCTGACTGGCTTAGAACATTATCAGAAAGTCAATATGATACGCCAATATAGTGATATACTTGCAGTCATAAGTCCCTTGTTTAGATTAAATCCTAGGTGCTCACGATGTGGATTGTAATGGACAGACAGCCTGACTCCATTCCACAACGAGCTGTTCTGAGAGCACTCAACTTGACTTAACTCCAAGGTTTCATATGGTTATCAATGGCCCCAGCAGCCAGCCAAACCAGTAATGGAGGATGTCTGTCTCTGCAAAGCAATGCAGTGGGCAGTGAGCACTGGGTATGCAATGCTCCAGTCTGGCTGCAGTCCCCTCTATCAGCTGCCTGTCTCTAAGAGGCTTTGCACTCATTGTGATCAGGTTTCCTTTATAACTCTTCTTTAGTCTCATGTTTTGGTTCTCTCTCTTCCTTGTAATTTATTAATGATTTCACCTCCTCTGCATTATCTTTTCAAATCCTTCCATTCTATAAAAGGCATCTTTATGAAGCCTGATGAGGAATGACTTCCAAAGTCTGCCTTTTGAGAGTGTGCTTTTCTGTACATACAGTAAATATAGCCTTGTATTTGTGGCTGAACTGAGAATTGGATCAGGCCACTCGCTGATCATTTTGTACAAAACACTTATTTGAGTAAAAACCCATTATGTCTGGTGTGACATATAAAACTAGAAGGTCATCCACAAATCTGCCCTGCATATATTTTCCTTCCAGGGCTTTCAGTCCTATACAGTATGTACAGTACCCTCTGACACATCACTGCACGTGTTAATTTTGTCCTGCAGCAATGACCCTTACCTCTCCACCTACATAACGTGATGCTTCGAATCAGAGAATTAGTGAGGAGAGCTGTTGGGTCAACAGTTGTTTAACCCTCTCAGTGATAATGCAGAATTATTCTAGCCAGTACACCATAAGTACTTTGTTTTTTTGCAGATTTAAATGACACAGTTGATGAGCTCTTCCACCATTTTCCCCTCCTGACACTCTACTAGACTTTATTTTTGGAATAATTTCCAGGTCCTTAGACTAAATTCTCCTGTGCTCTGATTTATATGTAACACATTCCTGATCATTTGCTCTCACCAAAACAGCTCCCACTTTTAGCTTATTTTTTGTTTGTCTTTTGTTTGTTTGTTGTTTTGGTTTGTTTCTGTTTGTTTGTTTGTTTCTTTGTTTGTTTAAAAATCCTTCTCTGTAGTCCCTATGGTTTTAACTGTAGACTAAACTTTGGGAGTGGTCTATTTTTAGAGGCATGGGACTACTGTTTCTTCCCCTGATGCAGTCAGTGACAAGGGTTATAGAATTACTCTTAAGTTACAATTAATGTGTAGGTGTGAAACATTTTATACAATGTCTTACCTATGAAATGGAATTACTTCTCTTTACTTAGATGAAGAGAGATAATTCTGAAAACCCACAGTACATCTATATCTTTCATTATTCAGTATTATATTTTCTATTTCCACTAGTCTGATTATTTGTAATATATTGAAAATGAAATTCTCATAGTGATTTGGTTACCTGTTATAGTCAATTGTAGGCAAGTCCACATGGATAAAGCTCTCCTGCAAACATGCATGCACTTGTCTTTATGATCGTAACTAGTCATGTTGTTTTCATGGATGAAGTAAAGCTGACAAGGAAGTGTCAAAAGGACATGGTTTTAGACAGCAGCTACTGTGCTAGGCAGTCAAATGTTTTCGTAGCACAGAATGCACATAAATTTCCTGTGCCCTGCATATGTCCACGTCAATGACTTAAGTAGAGTGAGGGACCTCTAACCTTCATGAACAAGATGAGCTGTACTTGTTCTGTTACTCTTTCGTGCTGATCTATTCAATCATCAGTGACAAAATCCTCTAACTGTAGATTTGATGCTGCTCATGACAACAAACCCTTTTTGTTAGCCTGAGATCAGGGTAGAACCAGTCTCTTAATCCACTCGGCTTTTCTATTTTTGTACATTGATTGCTTATCAGCAAATAAATAAATGTGAAGGTAAAGGACTTGTGCACATCAGGGCAAAAAGCAATAGCCATTAAGCCTGTAACTTACAGTATATGCCCTTTTAGCAATAAGGACACTGCTTGAAATTGTCAGTGTGACAGTGCTTAATAGCTTAAGCAAATTTCACAGTTTACCCAGGTCATTTTGAAGTAAGAAAAATTAATGTGTTTGGAATAAAAAATAAAGATTATAAACTTTACACACATCTGCAGAGAGTTACCCATATGTTTCATGTGTTTATTTAAAATATTAGGAGGTGTTTGTTGGGATATAATATGTTTCCTCTGCGTGTATATTAGAAAGAACCTAATGGCATTTAAGTACATTTTGACATTTAAGCATATGTTTAAATCCATTTTAACATATTGATTCAGTCCTGTTTTACCACTGCACACGCAAGATTAGAGAGCATAGAACTTTCCCTGTATAACTGCTTCTACAAGGCACAGTGCTTCACGTAAATTCTTATTGTATCAAGTCATGGAGGAAAACAAGGAAGAAAGGAGAGAGAAGGAGGAGAAAAAAAGAAGTGTGGGTACCTGCACTGTACAGCAAAGAGGTGGTTATTTTTCCTCCAGGCTGCTCTTGCCTTTGCTGCTTCTGTTTCCTTGGGGATGGAAGGGCAGCCAACATTTTGCAGCACTGTGCTATGCTTCCAGACACAGCAAGCTCATAAGCAAGCATAATTTACACAGATCATATCACTGGATTAAGAAAGAGTTTTGCATCGGACATGCATTTGGAATGGATTAAAACTGAAGGAGGGGAGATTTATGTTTGATATTAGGAAGAAATTCTTTAGTATGTGGGTAGTAAAGATACTGGAACAGGTTGCCCAGGGAAGTTGTGGAAGCCTCATTCCTGGAAGTATTCAAGGCCAGGTTCGATGGGGCTCTGAGCAACCTGATCTAGTAGGAGGTGTCCCCATGGCAGGGGAATTGGAACTAGATGATCCTTAATGTCCCTTCAAACCCAAAGAATTCTATGATCCTATGATTCTATGAAACTTCTTTAATGAGAATCAGCACCAATTGCTGTTAAAAGCAGGGTGCCAATAGCTCAGTCTGCTACTGATGTCATCATTGCTTTCTACAATAGCAGTGGGACATTTTAGAGATGCAAAGGTGACAAAAATAAAAGATTTAGATCTGGACTCTCAGCCTTGCAACCTTATCCTGGAATCTATTTCAGCATGCAGTTAGAGAGGATGGTTCGCCTACTCACAGCTAACTTTTGAGGGATTGCTCTAGGCATTTACAGTTAAGCCCACACCTAATCGCTCTGTTGGACAGGCCAGAACACTTAGCATTCTGTAGGATTGAGCCCTGAGTGTCTAATTACCATAAAAAATATACGGTGGGAAATGATTATGCACTGGTAGGGGGGATGGCAGAGTAACCCTAATAAATCTTTTTGATCTTTAATTTTTCTACTAAAGTATAAATCAGCTCTGTATTTTTCTAAAGCTTGGGTCAGTAACAGATATTAATTTAGCTGAGGCTAAAATTAAGATGGTGTGTCTGAATATTATTGGAAGGAGTTGACTCTATCACTGAGGGTGTGGTTTTGTGGGTAGACGAAGACAGTATGTTGAAACAGCACAACCTTTGCTTTGAAACAAGATGCATACCACAGCAGGTACTTCCAGTGAAAGGACTGTCTTCCTCTAGCCCCCTTGCAAATCTGTTGAAGAGAGTATGTTGATGATAAGTAGAAGAAATATTTTTTTTGTGGAGGACAGTGAGTCTGAAAGTTTACATGTTAAAACATGGATTGGGATCACTCTGGTTGGTTATCTCAATTTTATTATTAATTGTCCTTGTTGGTTGTAGATCCAAATTTCCAATTAGCATGAATTTTCTAGCATTGTACTTTTTATGTGGGTTAGTCTTAGGAAATGAAAGTAGGCAACCTTAATTTTCTGTTAACATTTTTGTACGTATGGGAATATATTTATAAAATAATATATTTATATGCACACAAGTTTACAGAGATACAAGTAAAATATAGCAAAGATGCATTAATTTTACATTGATTCAAAATATTTACAGTTTCAGTTAAGATGATGGTACTAAAGTGACAGAAAATACTAAGTACTAACTGTGCACTGTAAGTAATGATGTGTGCTGTAGATCCTTGCAGAAAAAAACAATTGCCTGTGGCATCCACACAGTATTTAAATTGATAATCTCAAAAAAGAG
Source organism: Apus apus (assembly GCF_020740795.1). Lineage (NCBI taxonomy): Eukaryota > Metazoa > Chordata > Aves > Apodiformes > Apodidae > Apus > Apus apus. The sequence continues at coordinate 138,881,237 of NC_067282.1, read as the reverse complement.
GATGCTTAGCTTTTCAAGCTTGTTTTTGGAAACTCTTATCTTAGCTGAGAGTTGCAAGTTTAGGGGAAGTTGATAATTCAGAGTCTGTTCTGATTTTTCTTCTTGAGAGCTAGGAGACTGATGTCAGAATGTCTTAGATAGGAGCAGTTTTCAGTATCTTTTTGATGTATTGCTGTTTAGCTACAAGGTTAAAATCTCAGAATAATCTCATGACTGGATGAGTCTCAAAAGGTGAAGATAAATTTCACCTGAATAGAACCTTTTGTCATTATATATTTCTTTCATTATTTTTTGTGCGCTTTTTTCCCCATTTTCTTCTTATTTTTTGTATTGCATGACAATTAAGCACCTCTTGCCACACCCATGAAAACTCCCCTTCAATAGTTAGGTAAGGTAATGTGTCAGTAATGCTTATTTTCTGTAAGTCTAAAAGGTGAAAGGAATTTCATATGCCTTTGAGCCTTCCTTAGTCCAACTCTTCTGCTTGGACCTGAGTTAGAGGAACAGTTCAGCACACTGTAAAATCTGAAGTTTATTGGGTTTTTTTGGGTTTTTTGGGCGGTTTGTTGTTGTTTTGTTTGTCTGGGGGATTTTGGTTTTTTGGGTGGGTTTTTTTGTGGTTTGGTTTTGGTTTTTTTTCCTATTGGCCTCTTCTCTGTTTTGGCAATGCCAAGTCTTGAAAGACTTCTGTGCTGAGAGAACTCATAGCGTTGTTTAACAATGTTTTTTGTATAGAGTGGAGACCTTTCAATATTTTCCTACTGAAGTTGTTGCTACTCCATCAAGGAGTCCTGTTGACTCACTTGGGTAACAGCTGAAGAAGAACTGAGGATCCAGTCCTGTGAGGTACTCAGACACTCCTCAAAGGACTAAAGTTACTTAGGGTAGCTGAGATCACTGTGTCACATGGGTTCAGTTCTTTAATTGCTGAAGTCACTGACCTAAAAAGGGTCACACATTCAGAAGGCAAGGTTAGAGCTGATGGAGAAATACACCAACCCTACAATGCCTCGTGTTATTTACAAGCATGTTTGACATTTCTTAGTCTCTTAGATTATATTTAGGTCCTTAATAAAGATAAAAATCTCAGATATTTTTTCTTTGCTTTCAGGATGCAAGAATACTTATTCAAAGGAATACATCAGGTCATAAGTAAACATTATGTGCTTTAAATAAAATAAAAATAAAATTTAAAAAGAGAGGAGGAATAAAAGCACCACATACAGGAACCAACCATCTGTTCCAAAAAGCTCTTACAGCAGCATTACTTTTGGTAAAGATTATAAAAATGAAGTACAATTTCTGTGTTAAGATTTATAATAAGTATTAACAAATTTACCTCAATTAAATGATCCAGAATAACTTCTGTACAACTTATATTTACAATGAAACGAACATAGCTAGAAAGTGCAAAATGAACAGATCTTCTAATATGGATCATTTTGTGCAGCTGGTTTTGTGTGAAAATAGCATTACTGAAAACAAGCATCAGTTCTCAAAAGCCGTATCTTCGAAACATCATGTAAAGTGACTCAATTCTTTTGATATAGAGTCTATGAAATATTAAGAGAACTTGCATTTTCCTGCCATTGCTAAGTGAACAAAGTGCAATGAGTGTTGTCATAGAAGTCATTAAAGGCCCAAAAAAGTCAGAACTGATTTTTGGTTGGAAAAATCCTCAGCAATTTTATTGTCCGTAGTTGGGGTTACAGGGCTACATGTAGTTTGTTTACTGAAGGTTTATTTTTGTGTGTGTAACCTGTGAAGTAAAACAACTCTAGACTAGGCTCTCAATGGCAAAAATCTTTAATTTCCTGCAGAAACTGCAGTATTAGCTGTTTGATGCAGGTCTTGAGGAAAAAAGTGAACATTATTTTTTTCTGGTGACCCTGATGGTGTAAAGATGCTTTTAAGAAGGGAGAAGTGAGGTGAAAAAAAGGTTAGAATACAGACCAATCTGAAGGAAGCACTGCACAGATTAACTATGTATCACTTTTCTGGGTACATTACATGATACACTCATTGCATTTCAAGTTAAGTCTTACATGTGAGCTGGGTAACATTATAGAACAAAGTCCTGCTAAACAATGCATTAATTTGTATAATCTGTGTGCTCAGGGAAGGTCCACACAATCAGAGACCTGGAGAGCATAAATCTGTTGCTCAGTCAGCATGACCTCATGTTACAGCCTATATAGTAGGGTGTTACTGTGGCCTTGTGCTCCCACTCATACTGCATTTGGCTTGTAGATTTTTTGCTGTGAGCATTTCTACTAAATGGTGACACCATATCCACCCCTCAACATGAGTAGTCTCTGCTCCTCCATTCTTTGTGAAGGTCTTCTGCAGAATTCTCTTTTGGTTTTAGTGCTCGTTGGAGGTTTATGGGACTGAATATTGATTAGTCCCCCCCAGCATAAAACCCCTCATGATATTCTTACAGCAATGAAAATATCCTCACTTGAGTGTGTTTGGTCTTAGTCAACACATCTAGCAGGTTTTAGTAGGGAGTTGGGGTTAATTCCAAATTGAACATCTACATTTGATAGGAATTCAGATCACCAACTGTATAGGCAGTTCAGGCTTAGCAGTTAGAAGTATGTTTGGGCTTGACTATCCTGTCTGGATTGATCCTGAAACATGCTGATCTTTTGCTCTCTTAATGGAGCAGGAAAAAAAGAAAAATCAGTGTGGATCTTTGTGAGAGACACTGTGTTGCTTCTTTTATTCAGCACAATGTACTGAACGTGTTTTGTGCAGTTCTCCATATTTAATGGCTCTTTTATCAAGCAGAGTTGCTTTAAACAAAGGAATAAAATGAACTGTGTGCAAGTTGTTTCCTTGGCTTCTAGTATTTCCTCTCAGTCCAAATATGCTGTTTCCCTTTTGCCTACATAAATATAAAAAAAGAATTGAAAAGTTTCTCTGCTTTCATTAGCAAAGGCTATATCTAACAAAATGATGAATGTAATGAATAAATAAACACATAGGAGGCACACAGATGTTTTGCCGAATAATTTTTTAAAAAATAATAATTTCTGAAAACCACAGGTGGGTCTCCTTAATTGGCACAGCAGAGAGAGTAACATGACAATTAAGCCATCAGTCCAGTGATCAGAGGTGCCAAGGAATATCTATGCAACTTTTGTGTTAGTAGACAACATGTGCCAAATCCACAGCTCGTGTAAATTGGCTTTGATTTGTTGAACCCTGGTGTTCTGGCCCTTGATTTGGGCATTTGTGTACTGGAAACACTTTTGCTTCCTCTGCCAATATCAAACCTTTGTAAGGAGAAGTGAAGAATAGCAGAAATGAACCAGCATTTGCAGGCTAGATCATTTATACCTGCTTCAGTGTCTTTGCAGGCACTAAAGTAACTTTGTGGATACTGTCTAAAATCTAGATATGGAAGGAAGATGATCTTATCTTTAAGAAGTAAGTTTATCTCTTGTTAGCAGATACTACTACATTCCAACCTGTAAAAGCAGAATTAAGTTATCCTACTGTTGTGCTGCAGTTGTCCATATCTATAAAAATAAAGAAGATAAAAATTCTATATTTTTTTTTTTAGGAATTAGACTCTGCCATTCATGGCTTTCAGATTCACTTATGTGTGTGGTCATAATCCTTCATCTGGCTATGGTGACTCCTGTAAGAGGTTAATTTGTAAGGGTTAATTCTGAGAAGTTACTATGAAAATGTGTCCTCAGGGAGGGACTGGCCAATTAGAACTTGCTCTTATAGTACAATATTTGCAACTTCATAACCTTTACTAAGCCTTTAATATGGCTTGAGGAAAAAAAATGAGTGTGGTTGGTTCTCAAGGAAGATCCTAAGGTATATAAATATGAACTGAATTTTAAAACATAACTTGAATTTAGGTTCTCAAAGCCATATTCAGGCACTTAAGGGAGAAAAAAGATTTTCAGAAGTGCTGAGAATTGAAATTTGAATCAAGTCTGAGCTCGTGCGTAATTCACCGCTTCTGGAACTCAGTTTGGTACCAGATATCTAAATATGGATTTTAAATGTGATTTTCAAGCGTTTATCTTAACCTAAATTTCCATAACATGGAAAATAATTATTTTAAAGACTAACTTCTCCTTCCCTTTCTTAATGAGTGCTATTGCAATAAATCCAGTTTAATTCCCAGCTACCTACATCTGCTATGTGTGAAGATACCAATGATTGAGTGAATTTGTTTGGACTACATACCAACTACAGGGTATTTACAAGAATTACCTTGAATGTTTTGTGACCTCTTCATGTTCTGAGAGCAACGTACAGTTGACTTGTATTCTCACTGTGTAGAAATGCATCATCTCTTAAGTGATGGGGCTCTGTGTGTTCTAAAGAAAATGTTAAACTACCTTGTGTCTTTATTTTTTCTTCTTACCATTTTTTTGTTCCTTTTCAGTTCACTTGAACTTATCCCATTGCTCCTCCCTCTGCCCCATATGGTGGTGGCTTCAATTTAAAGCTGACCTTTGCAGGTGTATGTGGCTTTTAAGAGTGCTTTACCCTTTGTTGAAGTGGGTTTTAACTTTACTTTATATTTTAAAAAAAGATCAGTTGGGAGATCTTAATGCTCCCAGTTCAGCTTTTTTACTAACACTGCAAGTTAAAAGTCAGCATGGCTGAGAATAAGAGATACAGAGGTAAAACATGAGCAAAGGAAAGTGCATATTGATGCATCAGAGTAGTGCATAGGAGCCATTATAATTTAGGTCGTCTCATTGTTTTTTGTTATGAGTTGAGTTCTCTAGGCAAAGATTGAATATATTTAATGCTAAATCATATACAATAATCTCTTGAAAATGTTTTAAGAGAGTACTGAATCTGCATGACCTATATTAAATTTAGAAACTCTTCTGTTGTCTAGAATTTTCATTTCAGATATATATTGAAAAGGCTATATTTTTTATTGAAAAAGTATTTATCTGTAAATCTCTCTTGTATCTCTGATATTGTCTAATATTCTCTTGTCTTTAACAAACCCATAACCAACCTATAGAAATTATTTTTAATAAAAATCCGAATTCACTGGAAAAATTTGGGCAAGGCACATGAGGGCAGTGGTAATGAGGAAGAGAAGAGCAAGCCATGATTTTCTATTGAAATAAAAATTCAATTTTTCCATAAAGTACCACTGTATATATTTATTTAGAACAAGTTTCTTGAGTAAGTCTTACTCTGAAAGTTTAGACTTGTCAAAACCCGTGTTTCCTATTCCCTACATGCATTTGTTTTGAGATTTATTAGGAAGGGGATGTGCATCTGGTGGTTTCACACACAAAAACTGTTTTCTTCAGATAAAAGTCTTCTGAAGGATACAAGACCTGCAAAACCTCATGGGGTCTCATAGTTACTTGGATTTTATGACAACACTATGTTGAATTTTCACAAAGGTTTTAATCCCACTACCTAACATCAAAAGGAGCCTGATTCATAAAACATTGCTTCGCTCACTTTTCTTTCTAGAATCATGCTATAGATCTTTTGGAAATGGAGGTAGATGTTGTCTGTTGAATTGATTCGTAGCAAAAAGTGTTAGTCAGTATTGGCCTGAGGGAATCATCTTGGCAATTGGACAAATTTAATTTTTCAAAAATCAAAAAAAGAAGGGTAAAGAACAAAAAAGTGTCCATAAAATACATGAAACAGATTATTTTCTATAGCAGAAGCAATAATATATCAACACTGTCAAAAAGTCATAACTGTCTCAACACTGTATCATTTATTTAATATTCAGAGCTATTATTGCACTCTAGTTAATAAAAAACACACCAACACTCTTACCTTAAAAATGCATGAAAATATTATTAAAAATTAACACTAAAACTATACAATGTGGCAGTTGGAGTCTTGCAAATTGATAATGGAATAAGGAGTCTTTCAAACCAGGTCAGAAACTACTGCATGATATCTTTTTGATGACGTACGAGAGATGAGGCATTAAATATGCCTGCTTTCTAGGAAAAAAAGTGAGCCTATTTGTAGAACTTTACCATAAAAAAGGCATAAAATACTGAAGGATGCCTATGGTACTGAGATCATGCATGAAGGGACTTTACAGAGTGAGCCTGGACTTCTTCCGGAGTAAGTATTAATTAAAAGGTACTGATGGAGCAGCATAGTGAGCATTCACAGCTCAAGTAAATATGATATAGATGGAAGTGTACAAATCCAAAACTGGCAATTTTCCACTGTTACTAACTGTTCATTTTATTTATGCTTGTAGTATGGCCTAAATGCAATCAGCAAGTTGGTCTCATTGTGCTAGACGTGTTGTGAAGTAAAGACCTGTCATAAAATCCATATGCCTCTTTCAGCTCGGTATTGAAAATGTAAATCAAAATTTCTGTCAGCTTTACCCCTAGTGAGTTTTCATTTATGGCACTGAGTCACTGACCACAGTGGAAGTGCCAGGTTCTCAGGACAATGGGTTGCATTTCTTATTACTACAAGTGTTCCAAATGGACAAATTTGTTTCCCAAAACAAACAAATGGACTCAAATAAGTGTTAATTTGGCTATTTTCTCCTCCTTTGTTGGGAGTAGTATTGCAATGAGAAAACGTTCATCAAATATTTTTTTTTGGAAGATGGGAGTGGTATCTCTCCAGATCAGCCTAAGGAATGGCTCTGTCAGGTAAATTAGGATTATCTTGTTGAGACGAAACAGGGAATGAAAGAGTGAAAACATTTGTCTGTAAGAGTGAAGGAATAATTTATATACATTGCATGCATAGTTTGCAGAATAGTTGGAATGAGGATAATAGAGTTTCTGGAAAGAACAAAGTATCGCTTTCATGACAGAACGATGAGAGAGTTTAGTGACAGTAGGAAAGTAAATAGCAGACTCCCACAAACCTGTATGGGATATATTACTTTATTGCACAATTATCTATGCCATTTAACATATAAGCCTGTCTGCTGTTGTTCCCACACCCACTGATCCATCTTTTATGGTGTACTTTTTATAGTTCCAGGTAATATTTTAAATTAGTGCCCAGGAAGTGTCTTCAGACAGTCACACCTTTCAAATTTCCTTGAAGAACTTCCTTAGACAGGCAGTCTCTTCTTGACTACTTAAATTTGCAGCTCTTTCAAGTTTCTCTTCTGCTCTGGATCTCCCTGAGTTGAGTTTTGAATAAACATTTGTCTCCCAGAACAGAGACTATTCTCTCACCTAATTTTGAAAGTATTTTTACATTCCTGGGTTGAGAATTCACAGGAAGTTATTCTGATTTATCACAGTATATAAAGATGCTCTAGCACTGAAGTGATATCTCATTTTAGAAATATTCTAGTTGGTTTTGGGAAAATAATTCTTAATGTCACAAATGAACAAAGCAAGGAACAGTATGTTTGTACTGTTACATGCAGAAGTAAAAAGAGAACAAAACCCCCACCTACTTTTTGTGTAACACATGTTTAAAGACAAAAAAGGCCCACAGTTGGAGGAGGAAGGATGATGAAATCTAGTAATTTATTTTGGTTCCTTTTGTAGGAGGTGCTGCCCTGCCCTTACCGTTCTGATCTCAGCTCCTTACATCTAGAATTATCCTCTAAGCTTTCAATTATGAATATGTTTTCAGTGGTGCACTCAGTTTTTGGGTTCAGGCTTCAAATGGCTGTGTTTTAGAGGAATTTTTTAATGGGTTTTTGCTTCAGAATGTCTTTGTTTAGGTACCTTATGGCAGATATTCTTAAAAGATGAATAATTATGGTTCAGAGAAAGTGCATTATTACTTTAAGTTACAACTATAAGGAAAAATGACAGTGGTGCTTAAACGAAGCTTGACAGTCTGCATAGCAGGCACCAGCCATCTGTGCTATGGCAGCACTGTTTGTATTTTAATGTTTAAACATACAGCAAAGATAATTAAGAATAACTATAATTAAAAATGATTACAACAAATTACTTTTCCCTCAACAGTGATGTGTGCCTGTAACTTATAAGTTACTTAATGAAGTAACCCTTTGGTAAGGCAGATAGGTTAGCTTTGCAATTCTCACCCTGTTTCTGACAGTTCATAGATTTTTCAAGGCCTTTTTTTTTTTTCTTTTTCCCCAAAATGATGAAAGCATTTTATGTACCAGGCTTCATACACCTATTTGATGCACAGTAATTATCACTGAAATTTCATCCTTCATATCCATATCTTCACTCTCTTTTTTTTCTTTTTCATGAGACATGATTAAAAGTAGCATATTTCTCAGGCTATGGAAACAAAATGACAAGAAAAGAACACAAACTCACATATTTATTTTCATTTTCAAAGAAAAATATTAATATTTGCTCTTGACAAAAAAACAACAAAATTTTAAACAGAAAAAATCCCAACTCTTAGGATGAATTAATACAACTTCTGCTATTCCTTCTCATACCTAAGAATAATAACCCCATTTGATTTTTCAACCCCATTTGTATGGGGTTGAAACTAACTCTTCCATCTTGTGTTGAGTTCTATATGGATTCTATCCTGTTTGTGGGTCCTGGGTCTGCCCTCATAAAGATGAATATGTTTAAAGTCCATGACATAGGTTAAAGATGACTTTTTCTTAACTGGTCATGACCAGAAATTCAGTTTCTGAGTCTCTCTTTTGAAGACAAAAGTGAACAAAAAAAAATAATAAAAAGTGATTTATGTGGCTGGCTGTGGGAAGCCTTACAACTGCTCTTCAGTTCCACCACATTCTTAGTAGCCAGGTGAGATCCTGTGTGGAGGCTGGATGTGGCCATGGGAGCAGGGTCAGAAACCAGAAAGTCCTCTGAGGTTCCTGTAATATGGATGCCATATACATCATCTATGATGTTCCACTGTTTTCCTGCTAAATCATTCAGCATGTCTTTGGGGTTTTGTCCCAAAGTTTTGGTACAAAAGGCATTAGCAACAGCTTCTGTGAGGCACAGCTGCATTTCAGATTTCAAGTAGTTCTGGTTCAGTAAGTTTTGGCTTTCTTAGAGAAAACTGAATTGTTGTTTGATTGGTTATATATAAAACCATTTGCCTGTTTATACATCATGTATCAGTTTATGTGGAGTATTTTTAGCAACTTGTTCAATGCCTAAAGTTTTTAGTGATGCTGCAAATTTGTAGATTTGACTTCGTGTCACAACTACTATGAGGTGTGACTCTAGTCATTTTACAGATGATTAAACAAAGGCACATTATTAGCTTATGCCTACTTAGCATTTTTTAGGTAAGATCAGAATGATAGGTGAAGATATTTTGATTTCCTTAATTGAAAGAACAAGAGTAAAACAAAAGAGAGAATTATTGCTTATATTTCTGCTTCTTAAAGACAACATCTCTACACTTATCGCAGATCACTTAAGAGAACTGTTTTGGATTACTACCTTCACTTACTTTTAGAGAAATTATATTTACCATTTTGCAGAAACCATAAATTAAAGGTTACTCCAGAATTTACCAGTGTTTTACTTGACATTAGTGATGTGGCCTGGTGGAAAGAGATTAACAGATTAATTAAAAGACATGTTTGTAAAATGAGATTGCTACGGTGGCACTCCTCTTGCCCTGAAGGTAATGCAGGTGTTGCATAATCTCAAAGGAAGGAGAACTGTGTAGAACTGCACTGTTTGATCACATTCTGGTCACTTAGATTAACAGAATGAAGAGAATATATAAGTGGAATATGAATAAAACATTGCAATAACGTGCGGAAGAATCCAAATACTTTTCCAAACTAATGTTTTATTTACCACTGTAAGTAGTTCAGTGCTGTTCTGGCATGTAATAGTTGATGGGTATTATGTTTTATATAGTTTGCATTGATAAAATTATCTGTCTTTCATACAGCAGAACTACATGGTCTTGCTTGAGAATAATACTACTCCATAAGGCTGAATACAGCTATGTTTGAAATTCATTTCATGTTTAAATAGCGTGGGACAAACTGAGCCCTGGCACAAATCTGCTTGTGCCAATGGAACTCCACCAGAAGAATGTTTGACCCTATGGGTTAATGTAATGAAAAGATAACAGCATACTGTATGATCACATAAATTAAAGATAGGAAATACCAATTAGGTCAGCTAGTCTGTACCCGGGGGACCAATTTAGAGTGTTCCCTACACTCTACTCTTGAGTGCCTTGCATTGTTTTAAGAAACTGAAGAGATAAGACTCACGTCTTGGCAGACTATGATGTAGTTCATCAGATCTCACCAATAAAATATGCTTTCTGAAACTCAGACTGAATTTCTTTTATTATCAAGAATTAAGTCTCAATATCCTTGTCATGAGCTTTATGTTTTGCTGTAAACAATAGCATTTTTAATTTTTCCTGTTGGCTCTTCACAAGATATGCCACACGTTTTCAGTCAACACTGATCTTGGATTCACTCACAAACAGAATGTAGGAGATTTCATATTTTATTATTCTTTGTAAGAGTGAGTTAAAATGCCTGGGTCAAATAAGAATTAATCAAAATGTATTTTTATCCTCATAGATGAAAGTCATTAAAAAGAGCCTATATTATTTCTGGATTGTTGAGGTTTTTTGGTTTTTGTTGTGGTGTGGTTTTCACTTTTTTGTCTTGTTTTGAGAAACACTGGAAATAGAAATACACAAGCAATTAGGAAATGTTTTACTTTCATCCCAGATAAATCTGAGTAGCACTGAAGATCCCAGGCTTAGATGAGATAAAACCCAATTTCCAGATGTGTCTCCAATGTTGTACGCTTCTGGCTACAAAGCTAACACAGACATTCAAGCTGTCATGTACAAGAATGGTGTCAGCCAGTGACTCAGGAAACAGAACTGGGAGCATAAGCAATGCCATTACAACGATGAATGCTTTCTTACAGTGTGACTGGGTCATCACACAAATACATTTGTCCTGAATTTGACCGTTCTGTGAAAAGAAGACTCTACTTGTGGGTCAAGTAGTCTCCATTCTCTAAATGAGGCAAGTCTCCTTCCTTTTAACATGAGAGACTGGCTTTGATCCAGTATGTGCCAAATAGATTCAGGAGTTGTTTAGAAATTGATTGGCTGAATTGTTTCTGATGCTCCTAGTACTTTTTGTGTAAAAGACTTTAAAAATTTGCTTTGGACTACCTGGCTTTTCCCACAACGTATTACATCACAACAAATACATTATTTTTAGGATTAACAAAAAAAAAAAATTATAACAGGTTAAATATTTGAATTGGTGGTATAGCGTTCACCAGTTATGAATGTTAATAATTTGGAGGACATAGATACAGCCTTATTTCACAAAAATCTTAGTACAGACAACATAAGGTCAAAGATCAATGTAATATCAAAGAAACCAATTTTTAAATAACCTAAGTGGTCTTTCGCTGTGCCCTGCCCTCAGAGGACTCTTTCTGCTTTTACCAGAAGGGTCTCCAGCCCCCTGAGATAGATGTCTATAAATGTAATATTTAAAAAATCCCTTGTTTACATGTGTTTTTGAAATGTTGGAAGAAGGGGGTGAGTTGTGTGTACTAAATTCTTTAATAACAATGATAAATATAGCAAAAGTTTCATAAAAAACATGCACATCTATCTGAAAATATAATTGATTGAAAAAAAAAACAAACAAAAAGAATGGAAGAAAGGTTGGAAAATACAAGATAGGTCAAAAAATAGAAAATAATAATATCTGGAAAGAATTAAAATTAAAGCAGTTAAGAAAACTGGAAAAAATTATAAGCACTGGAATATTAAAGGAAAAAACATTCTCACTCTACAAAAACAGAAATGAAAGCATATTGTATATTATTCATTATATATCACTCAGGAAGCATACAATAAAAATTTTCCTTGATTCATGTGGCCTCAGCCACACTATCACTGAAAGTACTAGAATTTTTTTCTTTTTCTTTTTCTTGTGGTTTTTTTTTTTTTTTTCCAATTAGACTAATTGAAGGAAGAGTCACAATTTTAGAACTGCTCTTGGGATGACTATTGGGCAAAATAACAGGCAGCCAGTCAGATTACTGTCTGCACTGAGTTTTGCTCAGGTGTGAATGGACATAGTGCCATTACCTACAACTCCCCAAATCCCAGGTCTGGCACTGAGAAAGACAACATAGCAAGTGGCTGTCACAGTCTTTTCCCCACATAACTCCTCTTGCCCTATGATCTACCACTACAGCACCTTCCTCTCCCAACAGCAGAAGTAAGGCATGGGGTAGTGAGACAGACACCCTCTCTTCGAACCATGCAATTCCCTAACAAGTTTCAGAGTTGCCTTACAGCCCATTTTTTAGTCACCTAAGTTTCATAGAGGATGATGCTCAGCTTGTGATTGTGGCCAAGTTAATTTAATTTATGTAAGAAGTATATGTTGAGAAGTGAGAACACAGAGTTTAAAAATTACTAGCTTAGCTTCAGACAGAGTGTCAGCATATTTAAATTACTCACCTTTTCAATTTATGTTTATGAGAGAGAGGAGAAAATCAGAGGATGGTACTTTGCATACTACTTCACACATTTTAATAATACACTATAGAATCTAAGATTTCCACAAGGCATCTGCTGAGTTTCCATGTAAAACATTTGCAAGAGGGGTAACATGTAACGAAACAAGGTAAAAAATTGAAGTTTTTGAAGATAAATCTTATTTACAGTAGACCTCCTTGAATAAGTATGTTGGATTTTATTCAGGTCAATGGCCAAGCCCAGATGCACAATTAAACATTCTTTCAGGTCAACTCTGAATTAAAAATGCTCAATTTTCCTTTAACATTCTGAATAGCTGTAACAAATTATTTCAGTTCAAACTGAATATGCTGTTCAGATTGAAACAAAAGGTTTTGTTTAGCTTCTTGACTTTCATTGACTTTGTCAAAGCTTAGAAATATTTAAATACAAAGGCAGTAAATTTGTATGTAAAACAAATTGTAGCTGAAAATAGGAATGTTTTTTCATTTAGTAGCTATCAGAACAATATATTTCCAATTTGATTTTCATATTTTTTACTGAGTTGCCTGAAATTGTCATATCCTTCTTGACCCAAATAACCAAGTTTTTGTTTGTTTTGTTTAGGAATAACCTTTTCAGTTGTGAAATTTAGAAGGAAAAATGGCCAGTAACAGTCATGTTTGTATTCAGTAGCCCAAATACAACACACACACAGAGAAAGTATATAGGCATCTATGTATAGGTATTAATTTCATGATTGTAAGGCCTTGCTGATTATCATTAAGCCTTCTGAAAGCTTGAAAACAAAAGGTAGATCTTTAAAGGAAATCTTCTACCTAATGTGCATGTAAAAAGTAAATTAATAGAAATAAGCTGTATTATTATTCATATGGAATTGGAGGAAGTAGTCATCAAGAAAAATAGTTGCTTCAGGATGCAGGACTTGTTTAAAGTTCAAAAGAAGTGGCTGAAAGTATTGATATTATACATCCATAGCTCTGTATCATGCCTACATACTTTTCTAAAATTTTAGCATTCTTGATAAATGTTACAATGAATTTTCTTGTCTTCAGGCCATAAACTATGCCATATGGAATGGTATCAAGTGCTCATAGCTCAAACAATTAGCAATTTCATGGGGGACCATCTCTAAGGAAGAAAAATTCACCAGACAGTCTCTAGTTACTGGGTCTACAAAAGCAGCTGATAGATAATTGACTCTGAGCCAAATGTTTGTGAGGACATACTTCTCTTGCATGAATATCTCAAAAGTTTATAGTGTCTTTAACATTGAACACCTGACAAACTTTTATGGCAGGAACTGCCTTGCTAACCCCAGGCTGACTGATGCTAGATTGCTAGTGTGAAGGAGACTGATTTCCTGAGCTGTAGAGTTCTCATTCTCATTTTACACTGTCGCTTTTTCTTTGTCTTCCTCTGTAAAATCTGTTTCTTTGTGTTGCATTGCTACAAATGAGTGTATGAAATATAAACATTTATTTTGCACTTATTTTCAGCAGCTTATTGTAACTTCATTTGATCTCACCCTTTTCTTTGTATTTCATCTTTCACTTACATATGGTGAGCTTTCTTTTTAACCTATCTTTCTTTTTAAGTAATACGTTTTGTATTTATGTAGGCTCTAAGATTGCTGATTGTTGCATGAGATCATGCTGCTGCTTGAGTGAAGAAATCTGTAAGAAAGCACAGAGCCCAGAGCTGAGGAAAAGGCTGATTTCTTGCTTTCGTTTAGTTGCTACAAACCTTGGTTATTGACAAAAACTTCCTTGTATACAAAAGCACAAGGGGGCAGCATTACATTAAAATAAATTTTTGCACTGTGTGTGTGTGTGTGTGTGTGTGTGTGTGTGTGTACTGAAGAATAATCTGCTAGGTAATACTAAAGTTGCAGGAAAAAATGTTATTTGACTTTGTTCAGACACCTTATTAATTTACTTGTCCTGGTGTCATTGGTAGGTAACATGAAAAAAATTCTGAGGCCATGGGGATTTTTACTTACTTTCTGTTTTGTGGCAGATCCTTTATACATCTTCCTTTCCCTGCTTTTCCCTGTCAATAAATATTTATTTGCTTTTTAAGGACCAGCATAGTTCCTCAAAAGACTTTATTTCATGACTAGTTGGCATGAAAAACAATTCTGTGCTCCCTCATTGATATAGTACAGTGAATGTACTGTAAAAGATTTCTGCTAACCTTTGAAATTTTCAAAATTGATCATCAAGGAACTGTTTGGAAAAGTCCAGTTGAAATGTCTTGTTGTGTTGTGGCAACACTTACGTCAGTGCAGTGAACAGGCAGTCAGCTGGCTTCATGCAGAATTCTTAAAAACTGATTTTTGGATGGAAATATTTTGCTGTAGAAGGTCGACTACAAAGAGCAAGCATGCTTTTAATGACTTTGCCAGAATCGGGTCATGCCCAGAGTGTTCTGCGTTGTTTTATTGTCTTTTGTTACAAATCGTTATTTTTCTGATTATGAGTAATTAAAATCCCTAGTGTATTTTTGTATGGAATTAATAATCTGAGCCACTTTTTAAAACTTAAATTATGTTACTTCCGTTTTCTCAGTTTCAGTTTAAAATTGATTGGAAGGTCTGACATATATATTTCTGGGTCGGGTCATTTTGATGCTGTGTCCAAAGGATATAATCTATTTTTCTTTTTTCCAAGAAGAGCAGTGCCAAGGGTTGCTAACAGAAGTGGGTCTATAATTATTCACAAACTGTGAAATATGAAAATGTATTACCTGTATTTTGTATTTCTCAGCTCTACCTAGCTTTAGAAAAAAAAGCAGTTACACACTTGGTGACAAATTTTAATGCCACTTGAAAGAATAATATCAATTACTAGAGCAGAGTGTCAGGATTTGGTTGTGGAGACCAGCCATAATCTTGTTTTCTTCTCTGGGGATGCAAATAATTTCAATATTATTTGGCATCACCTGTTGGAAGCAGTGCAGAGGGTAGTCTGTGAATCCACTTATGTGAATGACTGCTTCCACCTGTGTTAATATATCCACACTTAATTCTCCCAGTTTTTCATATAATTAATTTCTGAAAAAGACAGTTAAAAAGCTTTTCCAGGGCCTGACTCTTGAGAATCTAAGACTTCTCAACAGAGTCAAAGAGGTTGATAGGATTCACCACTTCCTGGGGCTGTCTCAAAAGATAAACAGAAGTTAATGGACAGCATAGCTATTTGCACTATTTTAACTAGTATTTTGCTCAGATGAAATGTAAAAAGTGGTGCCTGGCTGTCAGCCAAATAAGTAACAAGTAATGCCATTAATCTTTGGCAGATGTCAGTCCTCCATCTAAGACACTGACTGCTGCTGCTTTTCCATGCCAGAAAGGTCTGAGTAGTTTATAAAATGTGGACTTTAGGACTGAGCTACATGACATTGATAAGTGGTCAATAAAACTCTTTAAAAGTGATTTTTTTTTTTTTTTTTGTCTCACAGTAGACACAGAATCTAAAATTATGAAAGAGGACCTTGTTCTAAGAAGGAAAATTTATAATAGTGAAAATTATACATTTGTTTTGAAGTAAAAGGGAATAGGTCACATCACTCAGCTTGAAGTCTGCCTCCATATTTCTCTGTAAGTAATACAAAGATGAACTTTGGGCTAAGAAATTGTTTTAATACTATAAAAATATGTCCTTTCCTTATGACAAAATTGCATCTTTCTATTTTACACTTTTAGTTGCATTTTGGTCTGTTATTTCATTAATATGTATGGAGGCTTTTTCTGTGATATTTATGCAGATCCTTTTTTTTTTTTTTTTTCCTTTTTCAAACACATAAAATGCCTTCTTTCTACCATTTAAGTAATCTAGTTATATTATTCTAGTTGTATGTTCTCCATCCAAAAAGCTGTAAGGAAGATATTTTCAATTTTTTTTCTCTACTTTCTACAAACAAAACCTAACATTGATGGCATGTGTGCCTGATTTTTACTTAGGTCAATCAGTGTTGGGTTTATTTGAGTTTTTTCATCATATCAGATCATCAAAGGCATCATACCAATCAACTCTTTTGAGGAAAAAAGATACCTTACCAGTCGTATCTGCTTCTGTAAGACATAGTTTATATTTATGCCCCACTATGTTCTATCTAAAGATTTGAACAGAAATTTTATTTCTGTCTTTCTGTCGCTCTGTCTCTCCCCTCCCCAAAAAGTCTTATTCAGTCAGTACATACTTTGTGTCATGCTGCTTACACAAGAGAAGATCACCTTCCTAAAAATATAATATTTCTCTCTCTATGTCTCATTTTAATGGACATCATTCATCGCAGTCCAGAAATTATCCTTAGTGTCATTCAAACTGGTGACTCCATGTGTTGTCAGTAGTTATTTCCACAAAATGTGAAGAACCATTAAATAACAGTTCTAGAGAAAATTATTTGGAGCAAAAGAAAAATTCCCCTTGTATTTTAATCTTCATTTGGTCCTTAGTGATTTTTCATTAATTTTGTTTGTTTTTCCACAATGTCACCCTGTGTTTGATCCAGGTAAAGTAGTCTTCCTTTTTTGTCAGAGTACTTTCCCATTCTGAGCAACTAACCAAGGTCAATAAGTAGGGTAGAGAGTTAATTTAAGATTTAGGACACCATAACTACATAATAAAACTCATGCCAACTATTGAAAGTCCTTTGGCTATAATAGGGAAAAAAAGCTAGACAGATGAAGGTAAGGACGAGTTAATTTGCTTGGTTTTGCCAATCAAAAGAATTTCAATCTTTTCACATTACTGGGGACCAGATAGCAAATTTTTTTTTTTGACACTTGAACATACTGTAAGTTTGGGATTTTCTGAAGGGCTGGGTTGGACTACACTACTTCTACCTCTAGAAACGAGCTCAACATGGAGGTTTAATTCACAGTTTGTTTCTTTGGCTCAGCTCTTCTTTCCACACACACAAAAAAATATGCTTGATAATGAATTTTAAGAACTCTACAGCCAGTATCATTTGTCCCCAGTTTATTGATCAATTTATATCACTCATAGGCTAAAGGAAAAAGCGATGGCACTTCCCAAAGTCTTGACTCTAAAAATACTACAATATTAAGGTGAAGCAACTCATAGAAATATTGAAAACAGGGTGGCTAAAGAATACTCGAATCATGCAAATGTGAAAAATAATGTATACTTCTTCACCCTGTTCATCCTGAAGGTACCACTGTAGGAGGCAGTGAGCAGGCAGAGCTTTGCTGATTTCTGCACCTGCAATGCCAGGGGCAAAGTGCTGGCTCAGAGAGGCTTCCTCCCACTGGCCTCAGAGCTCTTATACTTTTCACCTCCAGAGCAGGCTGAGCACTTGGGCCAAATGCCTCATTCTAGTGTAACTTTATATTAATTTTTGTTGCCAGCCTGGTAGCTGGCTTTGCACCCATTCTCCCCATTTGTCAAATAAGACACTGCTATCTTGCTAGGTGACAAAAGATGCATGGGCTTCCTTCCTTCCATTGGCTGGTTAGCTAGCGTTGCTTTCCCTGGCACACATCATTCCTGCAGCCTGGGTGCACTGTGTGTGGGACTGGAGTCAGATGCTCTCTGAGCAATTCCAGAGAAGTTATCTGGACTGCTGGGAAAGCATCACTGCATGGTGTAGTATAATACATTTTTTTCTTAATACTCATGCTATAAAGAAAACTAACATGCTGCTGATAAATTAGGAAACATTTTTTTCTTTTGTTTTCCTTTTGCAAGTGGCATAACAAAGCATTCTAAAGTGAGTTTCCAAAGACTATTTAATTCTTACATGTGGCTATAGGCAGTTTTTCTAATTTGGTTGTATTTTTTATGGAGAAATTTTCTTGTAAATAAACTTGCTCTCTAAGTAGGAAAAAAAAAAAAAAGGGAAAAGCAAAGATAAATATTTGCTTTCTGGAAAGCTTTGTGATATAGAGGAAGAATAAACTGCATTTTCCTTATGTCTATAACTAAGAAGAAAGCTAAAGAAATGATATGTTATTTAGAGGTGCTGCCCTTTGCAGTTCCCACTGACTTTGGGCTACATACCCAGGTACTTCAGTGAGAAAATTTTTTAACATGCAAATCTAAAAGTGAGAGAGAGGCTCGCTGTATTTTTTCCCTAGATTTCTCCCTTTTCAAATTTCACATTCTTTTTTAGTTGTTTGGTTTTACTGAACTCAACCAGATCTTAAAAAATTAATGCAATATTTTGTTACAGTTTTTCTTTTCAACCTAATGACTATGCTGGCTAGATTAATTCCTCAGGTTCTTTCAGCTTCTGTAAAGTAGGCACAAGAGTTAAGAAAAAAATGATAATATTGCTATATGTTACATTAATTTTATTCAGTCTTGTAGGTAATGGAAAAAAGGCTGATCCTCTAATTAATGGAGAAAGGTGTATAAGCCTTCATGTTCCTTAGGGGTTTTAAGAGGAGTCAGTGGGCTATGCATCTGCCTTTAAATGCACAGGTGTTTTTAATTTGTGTGTGTTTGTCAACTGTTTGGAACAAGTTCCTAATTTAGAAAGTCATTATGGTGTAAACATGTAGAAAAGATTTCCTCATTTATCTGGGAAAGCCAGTCCTTTGACAAGGCTGCATGACCTGACCACCTTTGCTAGCACTCCTCTTTGTAACACTGGTATGGGGTATATGGGGAATCCTCTTCTGTGACTCCAGGTCCAAGACTGGGGACATGCTTGAGGGCCTGTGACCTCACATTTAGGACCCTTCTTCACCCACACACTGGGGGCACTGAGCCTCTTTGTGCTTTGTGTAAAAGTGGATAAACCTTCCTTCAGAAGATACCAAATGTCTCATTAATATGAGATCTGTAAGACATTCCAATACTACAGAAATTAATGATATACAAGTAAATAGAAATAGTTGTTTACCTGAAGTGAAAAGAAGACATAAGGGTACATGAATAAGGAAGGTAGACATCCAATTTATTGTAAGAACACAGAAAGTTCTAAACATATATGATGGGAATGACTAAGGGAAGGAAAGATCTCTCCCTTCTCCCTTCTCTGAAATCTTCATGGCCCATGCACAGGATAACAGTTTCTATCTCTTCTCCTTTTCTAAGTTTAAGAAGAAAACTCTGTACTTCAATCAAAAAGGAGTATCTCCGATTCCTCTCCATTCCTGTGTCTTTGGCCACAGACATTACTGGACTTACTTTATTTATGGAAAATATGTTTCAGGAAGTTGGTGTTGCTCAAGTGTTTCAGCCCCTGTGCTAGATCCTTGAAAGCAAGGAATTACCAGATTCAGAGACAACTCTTAACCTTCCTTCACACCCACACAGCACGTCTCTGTTGACAGTGACAGATACTGCATCTTAATAGGGAATCTACTTCAGTCTCCAGCAGAGAAGGAAGCACTCTACTCATTAATCTCCCTCATAGTATAGTATGAACCCTTATTTACAGCTTCAGCAACATTAGCAAGCATTCCGTGTTGACATATGCACACAGTTTAGGCATGTCAGACAATATGAGCTTCTGGGGGAAGCTGCTGTTTTAATGAAGGGTTTGCCTCCTCCCCATCAGAGGGAAGTACTGCCTGTTCTACCGCTCGCCATCTGTAAAATAGTATCCCAATGGTATTCCTCATCAATCCAAATCCACACCTCTGAAACAAAATACTAATGTGTTTTGGTGAAAGGCTTCAATCAGCTAGACCTCAATGTTTAATGCTGTATCTACTTGCAAAAAAAGGTCTTGTTTCTGAAGTGATGGGCGAGAGACGAAAACCTGGAGAAAGAGCAGATGTCCATCAAAAGTGTCCTACATTTCTGTGGTGTTTAGATATATGATCTGTGTTTGGGGCCTTCGACTTATCTTCAATGGGAAGCATTGTTTTACACCACTCATCAAGAAAGAAAAAAAAATACAAATCACTTAAAACAATTTCAGAAGCTTGTATGTATTGTTGTGTTGTCTAAGGAAAATCTGATCTGGGTAAAACCAGTGCCAAGTCTTGAAAGTTCTGCAGTTGAAAGGCTAAGCTTTGAAATAATTATGTGGGGGCTGTACTCAGAAAAGTGGATAAACAAATAGCTTTGTGTTTTTACCACCTACATTTCTGAGTATGTAGTGTTATGAAATGTCTAGGTGTTAGCTGCAAGCGTATAATATGCCAAAATACAATACTGTCAACAATACAAAAGGGCCTGTTTGTTTTGAGCCAATTATCTATCCTAAGGATTAGGAATTAGTTATTTTTGTAGGGGTTAAAGAAAACTGAGTGATGCTCTGCAAAATAAAGTAATGTTTAATTTAAAAACAAATGTTGATTACAGCATTAGAGGTAAACTATACACTTGAAATATGTTGCCAGCAGTTGAAATAAAAGAAGCCGTGTGGCTGATGCATGAGACTTGGACTGAGATTAGTGAGAGTTACATTTCCTTTCTGGAATTTGCTGCCAAAAACTTCCTGCCTGTCTCTAAAAAATTCCTCTGGATCACCTTGTCCCTCCTGCTTGAACTTCATGCTCCTGGGAACAGAGACTGCCTGAACTTGCTTTCTGGTACAGAGCCACTCAGAAGAGAGCCTTGGCTTTGGTGAGGTCTTCTAATTGCTATGATGCCTTTAAGAGCATGTCTGTGCAAATGTGCTGACTCTGGATGGATTAGTACTTCTAGAGTTTGTAGCTAACATGGTTTTCCTGCTGCACATTCTTAGAGCTCATCAAGACTGGAGAGTTTGGAGGGTGAGGCAAAGACCTTTGGTCTGTTTGAAACCTTCTGTGTAAAAAGCACCTGACGATATTCTGGCACCTGAAGGAGAACAGGTTGAGGTATACTTCAGAGACTTGGACAGGTGAGTAGTTGGCTAGACAGCAATTTTCTGTCTGTGTTCTCACATTAACTACAGGAATTACAAAGGACATCTGATTTTGCTTGATTCCTCTGTACCATGTCCTGTCTTGTCAATAATACGGACTAGCTAAGCTCTTCTAGGAATAAATACTACTAGTTTCTTTTACAGGATAGACAGACTGTCATGGTTTGGGGCCAACAGGACGACACAGGAACATCCACATGGCCACTCACTCAACTCCCACACACACACACACTGGAATGAGGAGCACAAAGCTCATGGATCAAGAGAAAGGACAAGGAAGGTTCTTCACTATTTAAGGTCCCAGGAAAACAGACTCAACTTGGGGAAAAAATAATAGTTTAATTTCACACTAATCAAACACACACAGGACACAACACAAAGAGCAGTGCTTGTATGTGTTACCCCAACCCTCCCTTCTTCCCGGGTCCAAATCACTTTGTTCCTGGTTTCTCTCCCTCCTCCCCCCAGGAGGACAGGGGATGGGGGTTAGTCAGTTCACAGGCTGGTGGTTCTCGCCACGCCACCCTCCTCAGGAAGAAGGATTCCTTACAGTCCTTCCCTGCTTCCCCAAGGGGTCCCTTCCATGGGAGAGACTACTCCACGAACCTCTCCTTCAGGAGTCCTTCCCACGAGGTCCAGAGCTGCTCCAGCCTGGGCTTCGCACAGAGTCACGGGCTGCTTTGGGAACAAACTCCCCTGGCACTGGGGTCTTCCAAAGCTGCATAATTGGAGTCCACAGGCAGCAAATCCACTGGCCACAAAATCCAAGTCCAGTGGCCATGTTCACCCCTCCTGGCACGCCCAGGGAATGTTCCACCACGTTCCTCCCAAGAGTGCAGGAGTCTGACATTTCGCCGTGGGCTGCAGGGAAACTTCTGCTTGGGCACCTTCTTCTCTTCTTTCCTCACCAACCACCAGCACCGCTCTCCTCCTCCAGCACAGCTCTTCTCCCCCCAGGTGCCCCTCTGCTCAGGTGTTACATCAGTTCTTTCGTATGTTAATCGCCGAGGCGCATCTATTGTCCCTCTAATGGCTCTTTGGCTGGGCTTTGGAAGCTGGGGGAGCTTCTGAGCTGCTTTCCGAAGCCACTCCTGTGGCCCTTGCCCTGCTGCCAAAACCCCACCAAACCAAACCAGAACACAGACCCATGTGAAACTGGGAAGTAACCTGTATGTCAGGTTTACATTTAGGCTTGTGATTCTAAATCATGACTCTTGGCCTTGCACTGTTATATTAACCCATTTAAATCCAGACAGGTCTCTACCACTTTCTGTGAAATTCACTTGACCCTTTCTTTTTCACCTATATAAATTCCAGTATAGATTTTTTGAGGGATATAATCTGAAATGTTTTATTCATGGTACAAAATCATACATTAGTATCACAGCATCTGATCCTTTGAATAATGATTGCTTGAAAACAAGCTTTTTATCTGATAAAGTGCTTCCCACCTCTTTACTGGATACCAGTCATGAGCCATTACCCACCAGATAAGGGACATCCCTTAAAACGTAGGAGGATAATCTCCCTAAGTTCAAATTTATCTTAAATATTCTCTAATATTTCAGTAACTTCAGGGTTACTTGCTGTGCTTAACAGTATTAATCTGTATTGTTCTGATAGGTCTCATGGAATAAACCCAATAATTATTGATAGTCTTAATTAACAAGCAATAGCAGAGTGACTCAGGGGTGCTCTAGTTTGCCCCATTTGCTTGTATTTCCCTGTAATTTTTCTGAAAACATTCGCTACAATGAGACATATGGAAGCAGATTTCAAAGAACGCTCCTAGTGAAAGGTCTGGAGAAGAAGCCAGGTTTTCAGATCATCTGAGCACTCATCATGTAATGGACATAAACCACTCACAAGGAGATAGTGGAGTGGCTCTCCTTGCTGTTTAAAATTCAGTTCCTTTTCCCTCACCCCAAGTGCAGATGGTAGTGAGTGGTACCAAGCATTTTATTTTTCAGAAAAGGATCAATGAGAACCAAAAGTCACTGAGATTGGTGTAATTGTTATTTAACAGGGATATTAGGGAGAAATATCACTCATGGGTTTCTTTTTAGCTGTAAATTTCCAAGGACTTATAAAAATGAAATGGTCATCATTACTAGCTGCCTTTTCAGAGTGCCAAAAGAAAGAGAGATGCTACTTCAGTTCTGGTAATTTGATAACGAGTTAAAGATCCTGAAAATAACAGAAATCCCCAAAATGAACTGTGCCACATTGCCAATAAGTCTTCTTTCCAAGGACTCCCGTGGCAATGTGTAAGCACTTGGGACACTCAGGAATAGGAGAGAGGAATTAAGTAGTAGAATCACAGTGCTGTGGAGTTTGGGTAGAATAGTAGTCCTGGGGGCTCCACAGGGAGGGATCTACAAAATGGGACAAGTCTACTTGTGTTTTGGAAGGTATTCAAGACATTGAAGCTAGCTTCAAAGCCATACCAACAGCCATGGAAATAAACAAATAAAGTTTTTTAACTCAGATTCTTAGGTGGACACTGCAAATTGTGCTTGAGACCTTTACTGCTAGGTCTCCTTTGCCCTCAGTGCCAGGCAGTACTTTACACTATGACACTAGCTGGTAGCTCATTTGGCTGAGTATGTACTGATTTTGCAGGTTTGAGATACCCCTTCAGAGGTCTGCTGTGTTGTTTGAGTAATCCTGAAGGGGTATCTCCAACTTTCAGAGCAGCCTTATCTTATTCTTGGGGCAAAACACCGTATTGTTTGCTACCCTCAGCCCACAGATCTTGTGGTCTATATCCAGAGGCCAGAAGGGTGGTCAAAAGAGCTTATCTAAGGTGATGCAGATCCTTGTGGCAGAGTTGGATGCAGATGACCAAGCTACTTGACACATGGGGCTGTGCCTTCCTTAGAGCAGTCCCTGAAGAAGCCATGTTAAGTGTGTTCACCTAATAAATCTTTTTTTTTAAGTAGTAGTGAATCAAAAGGAAAAGGACTTATTACAGTAAGCCAGTCAGGGTTATGAAAAAATTATTCCTAAAAATCATATTTAACTGTTAAATTGCCCAACCTTGATTAAACTGCTTTTCTGTGTTGTGCTCCCAAATGCATAAAGACATGCTCTTTCAGACACGCACACTAACACAACCCCCCCCCCCCCCAAAACAACAATGCACTCATTTCCTGGATCACTCTGAAGGAGAAGGTGTTAGTGGGGTTTGCTTTCTACAAAAATTGTAATTTTTTTTACCAAGAAAAAAGTTTTTTTTTCCCCTGTTGTTGATAGGAAATGCAAGGTGAAAGAAGCATGGACATGAACACAGGATTTGTCACCCTCCCTAGATCCCAGTATGCAAGCTCCAGAATCTACTGTTAAATAGCAAAAGGGAAAGGGAACAAGTTCTGCCACCTCAGAACCAGCACGGGATTTGTAAGACAAGCCTTAGTATCTGTGGAAAAAATACCTAGCAGAAGTACTTGGGTACTGACAGCTTGTCTCTAGTCAGCATCCCACAGCAAAGAATTATTACGTCTTATGATTATTTTTTATTTACATACACATCAAACTGACAAAATGAGGTTTATGCTTTCTCCACTTTCTAGTTTCCAGCTGACTATCATTTTCTTTTAAGATTAAATAAGTAATTTATTGAACTGTAACATCAAGTATGTATTAGGAAATTGCTGGGTAATTTTAACTGTATCTTTTTTTAAAACATAAATCTGCATCCAAGGCCTCCAGTAACTTTGTGTGACTCTGCACCATTAATTTCTTCCAGAGTGACATTCTGATATGAGCTGAACAGATGGAATTGCAGGATTGTTCTAGCAAATTTATCATAAAAAATGCATCCGACACCTGTGTAATTTGCCTAATCATTTTCCTAATAAGCTCCCACCATTAATTATGCACGATTTCCACAATGCAATCAAGATAAAAGTAAATCTGATGACTTAATACCCTTCAAAATAATTGGTTCACCCAACACAAGGCCTCCTTTGCTTTCCATAGCCATTCCAGTTAATTAGAAAAAGGGTGCACCCTGTAGGAGTCAGCAGAATGGAGGCTGATCGCATGGTGGGAGGCAGGCCTGCTGGTTTTTTGGGCAGGAGTCAAGGATATTAACTCATGAAAGAGAGGAACGTTCTCCCCCCTCACCCCCCTGCCTCTCATCGTTGCCTCTCTACCCCCCCCTGCCCACCCCACCCAGCAGCAAACAGATGCGATTAGTGTTCTTCAGCCATCAGAAAACTGACTGCAGGACTCCGAGGGTCTAATGAGAATCAACTTTTCGGCGGCTGCTGTCTTGCGGTGCAGCCCACCTGTCACATCATTAGGTGCAGCGTGTGCCTGGAATTCACTTTGCTAAATGAGATTTACAGGCCCCAGTGAAACCCATCCTGCAGCATTCCTGCTTCAATTAGCTAAAGATTAATTGTCTGAGAAAGGGAATGAAAGTTTTACTTCAACTGACCTGAAAAAGGGGGGGGGGGGCGGTGGAGGGGAGCTGGGGAGGGGGGCAGAAAGTATGGCTCAGGTATTCCACATAGGCCTCAGGCAGTGTGGAAAAACGTGATAATTTAAAGGTGCTGCAAATTTCCTACACCTCGTCTGGATGAGTGAAATTAACTAGCACTAAAAGCTGTCAAATTAAAGGTTGACTTCCAGATATTAGCACCTTAAATGTCACCGAACATTCTCCCTCTCTCCCCTCCCCATCCTCCCCCCTTTCTCTCCCTCATCCTCTCTCCCCTCTCTCCCCCCTGCCCCCACCATTTCCCCCATCTTTTTTTTTTTTTTTTTTGCAAACATGCATGTCAGCACACCTGCACATGCACACAAACATTATCCTACTGCTGTTCCTGCTAACTGCTTGTGCGTGCTCAGGCCCAAGTCGCTTGGTAAAAACCTCTGATGTAACCATGGCTACAGAACAACTGGCAATTACAAAATTTCCTCAATTTTTAATGTTACACTAATTATGTTTGAATGTGTTTTAATGGAGAAAGGAATTGAGGAGATGAAACAGTGTTCTGTATGTAAAGAGTGGGGGGAGAGCCTGTGTCTCCCATCTTTGACAGCTTGAAATTCAAGCCCAGGAAAGGCATAGAGCACCTTGAAATTAGGTGGTGTGCCTGCGAGTGTAGAATTTACATGCTGACACGTGAAATATGTGGATTAAAGTTTGGAATCTGGATGGTGCCAGCAAAACAAGCCCACACCCGTTGACAAGTTGAGAAAAAAATTAAAAATCACAGCTTAATTTAAATCATAGAATCATTTTGGCTGGAAAAGACCTTTAAGATTATCAAGTCCAACTGCTAACCTAACACTGCCAAGTCCATCACTGAACCATGTCCCTAAGCACCATGTCTACACTTTATTTTAAGTACCTCCAGGGATGGTGACTCCACCACTTCCCTGGGCAGCCTGTTCCAGTGCTTGATAACCCTTCGGGTGGAGAAATTTTTCCTAATATCCAATCTAAACCTAGCCTGGCACAACTTGAAGCCATTTCCTCTTATCCAATCTCTCATGACTTGGAAGAGACTGATGCCCACCTTGCTACAACCTCCTTTCAGGTAGTTGTAGAGAGTGATAAGGTCTCCCTTCCACTTCCTTTACCGCAGGTTAAACAACCCCAGTTCTCTCAGTTGTTGAGTTGGGAACTGCATTTCTAGATCAAATGATGGCTCCTTGTGCTGAAGTGCCATTGCTTTGGACGTCCTGCTGGCCACATGTGGCACTTCAAATCTGAAGCTGGTTTCATGGCTTCTATTACATCTATAATTTTGAGTGAGAAATCAGTTTTCTTCTGTTCTGCATGGTTTAAAATACTGGGGGGCAAGGGGTGGTTTCCAGGCTTGCACAATGGGCAAAATTCACTGTGTGCAGAAAATTTTATGGGATCTAAAGTGCAAAACCATTCTGTTACCAACAGTACCCTAAGCCCCTAGATCTGACACATCTACTTGTGATTCATTGCAAGGCTCTGTGTCATCCAAATGCGTGTGTCATGTCTACACATTTTGAATGACACTAGCAAGTTCTTGCAGGTGAGTGCCTCCTGCCCCAACAGAGGTGTGGGTGGCACACTCTCAATGCCCCTTCTTTATTTTAATGACATGCTGTAGGGACATGTCCTGCCATCCAGATTACTCTGGGTCTGGACATCAGCCTCAGAGCTTTTGAGCAGCAGTACCTAGTGGGTACCCTGCCGGGCTGTGGTTATGGCAGGATTCTGTGCTGGTACTGGCAGAATGTCTTTAAGAGGGGTAAGATGAGGAAAATAGAAGTTAGTAAGAGAGTATCATACTCCTTCTGGCATTTTGACCTGAAGTCACAGGGATGCCATGAAAGAGGCAAATTTGAAGAGTGCTTTTTTATAAGACCCTGATTTGGTTAGATTTTACTGGAGGGCAAAAAAAGAAAAAAACCCAGTAATCAACATTTTGCATCATACTGCTCCGTCTTATTCCTTAACCTGGTAATTTAACAGGCATGCACACCCACTGCTGAAGGTGGGGTGAAGATACTGTTACAAGTTTCCTCACAGCAGTGAGCTCTCAATCCCAGCTGTGTCTTCAGCGGCATGAGCCAGCTTGATTATGCTAAAGCACCCCTGGATCCCTTACTCTTTTGTTTCATTCTACCCAGGGTTTTAAAGCTTAAACATTTGACACGCTTGGGTAGTTTCTTCTCTAATTTTATCCCAGCTGACTGTGCAATGAGTTTAACTCGGAGCCCTTAGGTGCAAGCCACTTTCCACAATGTATATTAAACCTTATAAAACTACCCGGTATGTCATTATCCAGAATATAATTACCTATATTGGAATTTGGCCAGGATACTGGGGCTAATATTGTTAGCCTTGCAAAAATTGGCATGGGACTTTTTAATGACCACATGTGGTCAGTGCCATATGTTTCTAGCTCATCTAAAGGATGGTACCTTTCACACAGCCATGCCTGCTGGAAATCACTTCAGGGTAGGAAAGCAAAAGCTCAGAGGCCATACAGGACAGACAGTTGCTAGTTCAGAGACTGATGACATCTTTGATGTGGGGCAGGGGAGAGCTCTGTAGCAAACCCCAGCGCTGCATGGCCAGGAGCTCTTGCTGACCTAAACTTTGCATACTCCCTCCCTCTCTTTTTGACAGTCCTCATGCCTTTGCAACCTAGCCTGATAAGAAGAGTCACTGCCCTTTCTGCAGATGGTGTATTTTATGTGAAGCTATTTTTTTAATCGTTCTTCATATGAGTGATTTAATCCACTGAAGATATTGGTATAGACAAGATTGGCCTAAAACCCAAACTCAATTGTAAATGTTTGATAAAGCTCTTTAATTTTTTAAGTTGCACGCGGTGTGTGCCAGACAGTCATAACACTTTCTATCAGTGAATGAGTACGCTTTAAACTAAGCTAACTTTATTATTCACATTAAACGAAAGCCTATTTAAATATTTGGTGCAACATTTCCATTTGCTCTGTATACCACTATCAAGTTTGGGACAGAAGCTTTCTCAAAGAAAAAAGGTGTAGTTTACCACTGCTCTGGCCAGTCTGATGAGACTAATTCCATCTCATTCTTCAAAATGTTAACAGAAACATAAAAGAGCATTGGTTTTTGAGTCCATCTGGCAGAATGCTGTTACGAGGTTCAAAATGCACCTTGCACTATGTTCCATTTTTCCTTATTATCCTGATGAGAAGGAGTATTCAGTACCCTCATTCTTTCTCAGTTTGTCTGTGACTTGCCTGAATTTCTACTCAAAAACACAAAGTGACTGACTCTATTTTGCTACCTGTGTGCCTGAGGTTCTCTCCCCACTCTTTTCCTTCCCACTTTCCTTTGAACCACTAAACCATATTCTCTTTAAATTGTACAATTAAACTCTCCATTTACTTTAGCCAGCAATAAAGTAGATTTTCATTATAAAACATTTGATGGTACTGCACTACTTCTGGCCTAGGTGGCTTGTTAAGGCACTAGTGGTGCTAGGAAAGTGATGACCTGCCACCTCTGTTTTAAACCTAATTCTCTACTGATTGTCAAAAGTTGTGAAGAAGAAAACAAATCCATTATTGGACAAGGACATCATTAAGGAGGTTAGCAAGGCTTCATCTTTACAGCCTTCAACTTTACAACTGCCCTTTGCTTGAGAGATCATTGTTTGGCTTTAACGATCTATCTTGCCACAGATAGTGTTTAATCTTCCTTTTTTGATTAAACTAATAGAGATGGTTTTGCCAAGTCATCTTCAAGGCTCTCTTTGCTTCACATGTCCTGGGCTTTTAACTTTGCAATGGCTTCTATATCTGAATACAAAACAAGGCTGGTATTTGTGACTTTGTTGATCTCTTTCTAATAATGACTAATGGTCAATTCATGTAATTGTGGCTCCATTTACATGTAGTGAAGATGTGGCAGATGAGCAGAAAGAAAGAAATACATATTATCAATGGTCACTGTTGTCACAGGGGTTAAGAAGCTCATAATTTCAGCATTTAGTTGCTGAACTGTGTTTATATAATTAAATGGTAGCTGTGATAAGGTAAGCCTTTTCCAGATATCCTTGTTGAGAAGATACAAATTCCTCTTACTTCCTGTTTACATCACAGTGACAGGTTGTTTACAGGCCCCCCAGACCTGGTGTGTATTTTGCAGCTGGGAATAAGCTCATCACAGGTGGAGAGGTTTCGGCTGGGTGTAAGCAAGTTCATCCTTCAGTGCTGGGAGCATGTTTGGGCAGGGTTTTTGTGAGCTCAGAGAGCACTTTGCTGAAGAGTGCTGCAGGGCTGGAGGGAAGTCTCTGACTCCTTTTCAGGTGGCTCAGCCACCATCAAAGTGACTTGCATGTAGCAACTTCATCCACTTTTACCAAGATCTCTGCTTCTGCAGAACTAGCCCACTTTGGGTCTTATGCTTTATAACTTGCATCATTTACCACTGAACTTCTCAAAAAAATTTCAGAGATGGATGCCTACCTTTAAAATACTAAATGACCTGAACCGAATCTAACTTGAGGAGGCACGCAGTTTTTAGGGTTATGTCCTTGTGATATTCCAACCAGGAGTATTTCCATCAGAGGCTCTGACTGAGGCAGGTTTTTGCTATGGACTCCAGAGCTCTGAAATTTACGTCTTTGAGAGGAGACAGTAGAATGAAGGCAGCAAGGGGTGGAAGGGCTAGAGACATAATGATTTACTGAAAAAATCTCTATCTTTTGGGAGGAGAAAGTGCTGCCTGCATTCAACAAAACAATGTATATCTAATTGTTGGCAGAACGTCTGGTGTTTTTGGAAAGCACTTATGGACTCAAAGAAATAATTCATTGTACAAGGGATCCCTAGCAAAGAACCTAACTGTGACCCATGCCAGGGATACTTTCTAGCTTGGTTTCTCCCTGCACTTTATGTTGTGATGCATATTTGTAGCCCACCTGATACCAAAATCAATGAGTTAAAAGCCTGTTTTGTAGAAGTTCATCCAGTTATAAATATTCTATCATAAGCCTGTAAAATTTATTCTTCACTACTGTGTGACATTGTTTTGGGGTGTTTTAGGTCTCTTTGCTAGAAGCTTATGCACACCCATATCTCTGGTATAGTGAGGTGGCAGAGTTGTGCAACAAATATTATACAGCCCCTCTATGGTTTCAAAATACATTTTGAAGTTGATTATTAACTCTGCATAATAGGTTGATGACTACTACAGCAAGGTGGTGTGACAGACTGGAAAATCTGTTCATTTGTTTTCCTATTTAAAGGAAAAATAAGTGCAGAACCATAAATAAGGAAGTGAAGCATAACCACTTAGCACACAAATGTGTATTAAGCAGCACTTGATGGTAATGTTTTACAATTTGCTCCTGATAGCATTGCTGACCTGTGTAATTTTAAGTGTGAAGAGGATCCAGCAATATCAACTCACAGGATGCTCTGCAGAACACCTGGACAAACACAAAGGCAACTGTAATTAACTCTGAAGCTTGTTTTTCAAGCATATTTTTTGGAGGCTTTATTTCCACAAAGAGGACATCTTGTTATGGGAGGAAAATGCAATTTTTATCAGAAGTTTCAAAACACATTTATTTTCCTTTTTGTTGTTTGCTGTTGTTGTTTTGTTGGGTTTTTTTGCTTTGGTTTGGTTTTGTGTTGTTGGTTTGGTTTGGTTTGGTTTTTTCCAGAACGATGGTAGTGTTTTCTTAAGAGATTTCTGAGAGCTGCTGAGCAAAACATTAACTTCAGTGAACTTTATTAGTCCTGTTACTGTTGTCATGTTATCATGACTTTTTAAGTGCTCTTCTACTCTACCTGACTGGTCTTCCAAGGTTTATTTTTGAAGAATGTAGGTTCCTTCTACATACCCCATTATACTTAATAATTTCTAATGATGTTTGAGTGTCTTCTAAGAAAGAGGCAAGGTAGGCAGTGCCTTATAATAATGAAATGATTGCTTTAAAAGATTACTTCTCTGTAGTAGTATAATGTCCTACCATTTTTATATTTTTTTTAAAATATTTTTTTCCCTTCCATTCTGAATTAATTATTCAGCAATGTTGGGTTGATTGCCAGTGCTATTATTTGCCCTTCAGATAGTCAGGCTCGTAAAAGGCAATCTGAGGCCATTGCCCCCCCCTGCCAAGTTAAAAGGTCCAGAGCTCCTGCTGGGACATCCTCACTCCCAGCTGCAATGAACAGTAGGAGAATATTCTTTCGGGTTTTTTTAAGCTCTCAGTATTTGTGCTGATACCTAAATTAGGGATTGCTGACTTTTTGGTATTTCTGAAAATGTCTGTCTTGTCTTAGCATCCTCAGCAAATGGGAGCTCAGCTCTAGCAAAAATTTGGCTCCAGGTCTGTATACTTAAGGCAACATCCTCTGTGAATAGTGAGCTCTTTTGTCAATTAATGCAAGCTGTGTTATCATTTCATCCACTGTTGTTCCTTCCGTTAGGTAAATCTTCTGTTTATTATAACTATCATGGCAGTGTTTACAGGCCTTAGTAAAGAATTTGGGCCTCACAGTATAAGGAATCAATAACTACTACTTGTTTCTTTTTTTAGCTTGCTTTCTTAAGGAAAAACAGGTCACTGTGTCATGCTGTTTGTCTGGCAGCCTGCTCCAACTAACTTTGGAATCTTTTCATTAATTTCAACCAAAGTTTACTGTGAGAGTTCTACCAATTTTGTGGAAACTGGCTACCAGCAAGAGAAGGTGATGCAAATCAGGGTTCCTGCTTTAAGGAAGACTGTGTTGCGAGCTCGTGGTATTTTCTTTCTGGGAGCTGGCATGTGCCAGCTGGCCAAGCAGCATAAATATATCACTTGTGCTGCCACTTCCCTATTCAGTAATTAGGAAATCTGGGAGGGGGGTGGCTGTGCTGTGTCCTCATTTTGAGCAAGAACACAAGAGTGGAGGGAGCAGCATAGAGGAGGACTTGGATATATTGAGTGGGGATTTGGGAAACAGTCTTCATTAGCTTTGCTGCTCTCAGATTAACTAGATTTATTCTTCAGTGTACTTTGGAGTGCAGATATTCCCTAGGATTTTCATGGGAATCTTCCTAAGGAGAACTGGGAAAATCCATGGGAAATCCTGAAAGTGATGATGATGTTTTTCATGACTAGTGATGGTAACATTTGCATATTATATACAAGAAGATCATACAAATTTGTGCACATTTTAGAGTTCTCATATATATTTGTCTGCACTAGAAGGTCTCATATATATTTGTCTGCAACCATCAGTGTTCATTGGCATTCATTTTGGGGGAGATTTTTTTCATATTTAAATTGTCAGGACCTTATTTTTATTCTGAGTTTCTTTTAATCATTTATAAAGTCAGCTGAAATTTTGTTCAAGCTATATAATTTTTCAAATCTGTAATAAAAATAATGAGTTTCATATGTTCAACTGGGAGATTATCATGAAGAAATGCACTCCAGGGAACATTTCAATTTTTTTTTCCCCCTTTTCTCTACCTTTAGGTCCCAGAGAAAACCCATTTTGGGCATCACAGATGCTCTGCATTGACTGGATAACAAAGTAATGTGATAATGAAGTAGGAAATTCTTCTCTGGCTTGGACACCAATAAGTGTTTTTGCTATTGTTTTTATTTTATTTTATTTTGTTTAGCATTTTAATTTTAAACTCATGTTCTGGCTGAACTCCAGGTTCTGGTCAAATTCCAGCTTAAATAATAGCATGTTATTTAATTAATTTCCCTATCTGGTATTAATTGGAAAAGCTATTCTTCACTGCCTGTACTAGCCTGGTCTATAACGTTGCTGTGTGCCATAGGTTAATATGATCAGTCCTGGAAATTACTGCATTTTAGTAGATAAATGCATATGCACTGGGCAAGCTCAGGAACAAAGCAGTTAGACAGATATGTCCAACTGCCATCTTCTATGATGCATCACCTGCAAAGCATGAATATTGCCCTTTTTCAAATAAAAATATTATTACCGAAGCATTAATAATCACACTCTTCTCCAGTAGCTGGAAACCTTAAAAAAGATTATATAAACTTTGATGCTGATGGCTACAATACATTCTTTACTAGATTTAATAAAATATATTAAGATGGAATTAAGCTTAATACAAATTTACTGGAATAATGAATTTACTATATATAATGTCCTGATGTAGCTAAATGCTAGCCGACTAGGTTATTTTAGAGTATTTTTAGTAGGAAGGTGCTGAAATGAAATTATGCTTTATGAAACAATGTGCTTTGTGAAATCCACATTCTTGGATAAATGTTTGGCTACAAAAATATCAGCAGAGCAGGAACATCCTCTAGATAGAGGTAAAAGTAAACCTTGTGAAGTCCGGCCCTGCCTGTGCAACTCCAGAAGACTTTTTTTCTGACGCCTTTAACAATAGGGTTCACCCCAGGCCTTCCGCATGTAGAAAGATAACAGTCTTAAGGAACTAGGGGCCTTGCAGTTGGAAATTGACTGAGACCAGCTAGACTTGTCACCCAACACTATGCATGTGTAGGAGAAGGGATTAACCCCTGCAAACTTTCCAGAAGACACCCCACCTAAGAAGCTTGAAGCTCATACATAAGGAGAGTGCAAATATGACAATGAATTCCAGGAAATCTGATGCACATCAATCTGGTAGGACAACATAGGTCTTGCCTGTTGTCGCTTACAGCATGCGTGACTTTGAGAACTCTCTCTCGTGCATCCAGTGCTGCAATAAAGAATGCCTGCCTTCTGAGGCTTAAAGACAAACGTTGGAGGGTTCTTTCAGTGACTGAATTTTATAGTAACATGCCACTTACAGGAATTAGAAGGGTTCTTTTTAGCTGGAGTGACAAAGGTCCAGTTAGAGGTCTCCTTTACTTCACAGTGTCACATGGATCTCGTTCAGGTAAGGCTCACACATGTGCAGCTGACCATGTCTTTGTTCATGTGGCTTTGGGGGGAAGGAGGAAAACTTAACAAAATAAATCAAATGAGTATTCTTTACTACAGCAGAAGGCTGGTTTATGGCAGCACAGCTAATTATTTTATGTCTGTGCTTTAGTTTTCACTTACTTGTTGAAAACTCTTCATAAGGTAATTTGATGAATATGCTGGTTTGGTAGGTTTTTTGGTAGTAGGGGAAGGGCCCCAGGAGTGGCTCCAGTAAGAAGCTGAGAAGTTCCCCCTGCTCCAAAATCCAGCCAAGGAGCTATCAGAGGGACAGTAGATGTGCCTCTGCGATTAACATGTGAAAGAATTGAAATAAGAGCTGAGCAAAGCAAGTACTTCAAGAAAAGTAAGAGCTGTGCTGGAGAGGCAGAGTGGTGCTGGTGGTTGGTGAGGAAGAAGGGGAAGAAGGTGCCCAAGCAGAAGTTTCCCTACAACCTATGGCAAGATGGTAGACTGTCCTGCTGCATCCATGGAGGAACGTGGTGGAACATTCCCTGGGGGCGCCAGGAGGGATGAACTTGGACAGCGGACTTGGATTTTGTGGCCAGTTGACTCAGATTTGCTGCCAGTGGACTCTTGATTACCAGGCTTTGTCCTCCTCATTCCAGAGTGTGTGTGAGGGGGGTAGTTGAGTGAGTGGCCATGTGGCTGTTTCTTTTTTGTTGTGTTACACCTAAACCAGGATTATGACCATCTGATCTATCTTGCCTATCACAAGTCATCAAGATCCACTTTACATTTGGCCATCACAGTAATGTCATAGTGGGCTAGAGACCTTTACTACAAGTCCTGATGTAGAGACCATGGGTGATATGAGAATTGGTTACAGTGCTACTGTCCCATACCTTATTGTTAGTCATATGCACTTGATTTCTGAGCTGAATTGGTGTATCTTCATATTTCAGCAAGTGTGTCTTATTACACCAAGGTCTTGCTGCCAATCAAGAACATCTAGCACCAGGAATTTCTTTAGAGGTGTAAAATCTGCTTAATTCCTTTTTACCCTCCATCCACACTGCATCTAAGGTGCGGTGAGCATGTGCTTCTTGTTAAAGAACTAGTAAATTGGAGTGAAAAAGTTTCTGTGTACTGTTAACTAAAATGAGAATTAATGATAGCTGAGTGGATACTAGCAGACTTCCCATGAATATCCATGTAAGTTAGCTGCTAAGCAAATCTAAATGAAAAATTTATTACATGATAAAGCAAACAAAAAAGCCCTCCCTAATTTTTTGGGTTCAGAAATATTTAGCAAGTTGTTGTTGAGTCTTAAGTACAGGTTGTTACAGGATGTTAAATATATATTTAAAGCAGTCTTTAAACTTTTAGTAAGTTAAACAATAAGACTGACCCTCAAATAGCCTAATCATGGCTTGTTTTTCAGGCAGTATGTGCTCTGATGTACAGGCTGGCTGGCTGTAGATCAAAACTGGAAGTTTTATTGATTAAAGTCTCCCTACAGTGGGGATTTAAAAAGTATGTCTTATCTTGCTATCTACTTGAAAGATATAGATTCCTGTTATTTGCTGAAGTAAGGGAATGTTGCCGGTATCAAGTTCTTTACACGAGGACTGACATGACTAGTTGCTCCTTTGAAGATTTTCCTCACTATCTTGGAGGAACAGTCCAGACACTCTGGGAACAAAACTACTGCATCTGCACAGCCCCTTCCCCAGCTGTCTGACTAGCACTCAGCTGGTTGTTTTGGGCTTTTCTTTTCGGTCAGGTTGTTTGTTGTATTTGTTTTGTTTGGTTCGTTGTTTTTTTCCAAACTACTATTTTGAGGTTTGTTCACTTGCAAATAAAATTGAGTGCAAATTGATCTTCAGTTACAATCTTCACTTAAACCACTGCAATTATCAAGAAGACACTGACAGATACCCCTAGCCCAGAGTATGGCTCCATATCAATGCAGAAGTAGGAGAACTGGGTGAAGCATTAGTATGTCCCATGTGAGAGTACTTAGGGGATGTCATATGGAGCAGGTGCATTTAATTTTTTGACCTTATTCAAAAAGAAGCAACTCAGCCCTAATTGGCAAATAGCTGCTTAGCAGAAGTAGCCCTTCATCTTCTTAAATGTGTTATGGTTTTTTTCAAATGCATTTTTGGCAGTGCACAAGTGTCAGACAAATAATGCAGTAAAATAATTTACAGCTAGTGATTTTTTTTTAACCAGTAGTGTTAACTTCTCCTGAGAATAAGCATCAGATATTCTAATCAAGGTACATTCAAGCTCTCTTTGAGGGTTAAAAGCTTACTAGGGGTTTCCATGGGTGTGTGGAGTTACAGCATCAAATGATTGAGTGGGGCTGAGCACCACTCCACATAGGTCAGAAGCCACAGCAGGCAAAGACCACGTCCTGGTCGCCCTCACTGTCATTGATCAATTCATGCAACTGGAAATCTCTCATCAAATGTGATGGTTTAGAAGGATTCCTATAGGTTGTCATTTCTACCTCTAGAGCTGAATGGAAAATAGCAATTCAGTGTCTGTAAGGGTTTACAATTCTGATATATTTGTTTGACATTCATACAGTACAAAACAAAACAGCTTTTCTCAGTTCAGTGTGGCTCAGCTGGAGGGTGGGAGCTTGGGACCTTCGACTTTGGGAGCTGCTAGGTTTCTGAGGAATAAAAGAGGAGTGCTGGTAGCAAACCAAGTACTATTCCAATGGATAGGAAGATTTCAAATTCAAAGTCCTGTTACGATCCTGAGTCCCTGATTGATTTTTGGCAGAGGTGTATTAAACCTCTCTTTGTTCCACAGGTATGCTTTGTAGTCAGCAAGGAATTCTATTTATTTATTTATTTATTTATTTTTATATGCTTATCTTCTTATTTAGGTTTACATTAGTATTGGTACCATACAAAGTATTTAGCATCAAAATCTGACAACCAAGTTCACACTGATTGTATTGTATTGTACACCCTACTGGAAGTTTGGATCTTTTTAAGCTACTCGAGTTTATGAACTATTTGATTTGGCTTTCCTGTTTCTTATTCATGATTCTCCTAATATGTCATGCATATCAAAAGGTATTGTTTTTCTTTATCCATCTATTTTTTTATCATTTATTAGAAAATTTAAAACTTAGCACACAGTCATAATGTGCTTTATGGAAATAAACTACAAAGGCAAAATAATGTTGTACCCATTGTGCTTTCATTCTTTAGCTTAGGCCTTACAGTCCAAACCACAATATACAGACTGAACTCCAGAAAGGAGGATTTAGCACTGAAGAAGCACAGCAATAGAGAAATAGTGTTAAATTCTTCCCTCTGAGTTCTAAATGTCCCACAAATAGAGATTATCTTGATTTTTCCTATTCCATTTTATACATGGTCTGTAAGGGGTCCTCCGGACGAGTAATAGCAGCCTTATGTAGGTTTTAAACCATATACATCACAGGCCTTGAATTTACCTCCACAATGCTTAATCATGGCATGTTTGTTACTAATCACCTTATTTCAGAAAAGCTAACCATCTTATTCAGTGGGATGGGCTTCATTCCCCTGAAGAACTTGAATTAAAGACTCAGTAACTTTTTCCATATTAGTAAATGTATTGTCTTAATTTAGCAGCGGTACCTGTGCTATGTTTTTCCCCATACTGTATTCTGCTCAGTTAAGCACTGTTAAGAGAGTTAAACCAGAAGACAAATGCAGTGTAAATATTCATTTTGAGTTCTTCTGATTAATTTGATTTGTGAAAGGATTAAATTGTATTGTAAAGTTAATCATTAGAGAAAATAAATGCCTGAGTTATCTAAGCTTAATATATTGGACTTTTCATTCAGTCAGTATAGATTGATAAGACATATTTTCCATTGAAAGAAATCTTAAGTGTGTTTACAGATTTCATGAAAGACTCTGAAGACAACATCACTTTAACAATGTTTTCTGTCAAAGGCTACAATAATAATCTGATTTCTGCTCTCAGTCATGCTGAAGTAACTGTCAGAAATGGGAGAGCACATTGGTTAACGAGTAGAATTTGGCCTAACCATCTTGTAACTTTGCAAAAAATAGAATCGTTTAGGAGTTTTCTTTTTGTGGTTCTGGTTTTGGTTTTAATCCTGCCTGGAGAGGTGACTGTGAGGTGAAGTAGACACATCGCTCAGAGCTGCCAGTTCTCGTAGCTTGTCTAGGAGGGCACATTCTGATATGAGCAAGTCACTACTTGGAGTGGAAGCATCACAGTAAAAGGTGTTAATGCTTTTGGCACAGCATCACATTACAGCCAGTGCCATTGCACCTCTGTGTCTGTGTTGTACTGTAACACAGTAATGTTTTCCCTTGTACTGACATGTGAATCTTTGTGAAAGTATACAGTGTCCCTGTGAACTGGGGGAACAGATCATGCCCTGCTCAGATTTTATATTGTACTCATTCAGTAAAGCCTGTAGCTTGTGTTTCAGTAAGCAGAACTGGAGAGGTAGGAACTAGTTCCAAGTCTGGCATTAACTTTCTAGATGAACTTTATCTCTCGTGCTTTCTTTTATGTGTTATGGCAAGACAGTGTTTCCATTCTACTTACTATGATGTAAGGCTGAATTAATTATTTGGAAAGTCCTTTGTGTCTACTCAGTATTGAAAAATGCAAATAATTAGTATTTGATTAATAAATTATCCTGATATAGTTAGTGATAATAAAAGACCATATCCTAAAGCAAACAAGTGGGGGATACTGGTGTAAAATGTTTGGACAATTTTAACTTGCAATTTTTCTGGCCTTACAGTACACCTGTGCTCATTTATATAATCTCAGGTCTTTGATGTTTGTTGGAGTGTTACTGGTTTTGAGTAGTGAGATTTTTTTTTCTTTTGTTTTATGTTTTGCAATTTCTAGTTTTGAGTAGAAGCAGAAATATCATGCTGCAGAGAACAACATTTTTCTACATACGTGTTGCTTGGGTGGTATTGTATATGAAACCATTAGAAGGAAAAAAAAAAAAAGGAATAACACCTCAATTAGAATATCTCTTTTGAGCTTTGGGTAATTAAACGAAATCTGTAATATTTTGGCACCAAGGATTATTGTTTGCTTGTGTGCTTCAGGGGCAAGTTTGAATATGGAGAACAAATTTTATTAGTGATAGATTCAATTTGCTTAAAAGAAGGCACTATATCTGACAAAAAACATTACTTCAGGCACTCTACATTTACTGCCAGGTAAATTTTACATTTACAGCTGTCTGGAATAGCTCCATCTGGTGAGTCACAGTATACAAGAAAACCCACCTCTCCACTTTCTCCTGTTAGTTCTTTGATACTAACCTGGATCTGCAGAGAAGTGATCACCTCATCCTTCTGCTATATGGAGATCTTATTCTAAAAATGTATATTACTTGTGAAGACTGCACTGAACTGATATAACTGTTTATGTTGCTTAAGCTTCTTTTTTTATTCATTCTTCTCCTCTCTCAATGAGGAAAAAAACAACAAAGAAAAACAGAGAGGTTTTCTTTGTTGTATTCCCAGACCAGAACAAATCAGAAAAGTCAATATCTTGAAATATACATTCTGATCTTTGAGACCCCAGAGCTTCTCTATAGGCAGCACTTCTAAATGCTGATGCCACCCGAACCAATGAAGATGTTTATTGATTTAGATTTGTCAATGTTTAATTATGCACCATTACAGAAATATACGATGTCAATGAAAAAGAGGGATGTATGAATAAAAAATTCTTCACAGCAGAAGAACTGCATGCAGAGCAAAGCTTTTAGCCCTGGCTTTTACAGTTGAAGTGTTATTTTTTTCATATAAACAATTTCACACACAAGAAGGGTATAAATTAGTTTAAGAGGAAGAAATCACACATTTAGGAGGACAGCTTCTTGCTTTGCATGTTCAGATGTCTGCTTGCATACAAAGACATATGTATATGTCCACTCTGTAAACACCACTGGTTCCATGTGTAAGTATGATTAAAGACCTGAAATGGTTCTTAGACAAAGGAAAATATATTAAGAGCTGACGCTACAGTGCTGTGGCTTCCCTAAGAGTGATACAGCAGTGGTGACACAGGATTCTTCAGGAAATGAATGGACTCAACCCAAAAAGTTGAGTTCTGTGGTCTCAAGTTTTTTTAGTGTTAAAAACTCTAACCAAACAAAAACAAATCAACAACAAAAAACCCTTCAAACAACAGAAATTAGTCTTAGTTAATTGTGCTAGTTTTCTGACATAAATAGAACTTCTAATGACTTCACACTGATAACTATCTATTCATAGGCATTAAAAACACATAGCTGACACAGGAGACTGCCAAAGTCCATTTCCATTTGATTCACCTTTTCTTGAGTGTGTGCATTATCGCCTTTTTATTGACTTTGCTGGCTCTTACCTCAAAGCTATAAACACCATCTTTCAAAGAATTAATTTTGTCTTTCAGATACATGCAATGGGTTCTAGAAGCCTCAAGAATGCTTAGAAATTGGCACCATCAAACCTTGCAAAGAAAGTCTCAGGAGGCCCGTGGGGAAGACAGCCTGGGGTGCTGGGTATTGAGCAGCAGTTGCAGGACTGGCTGCCTGAGCCTGAGTTGGCAAGTGCATGGGTGCAGCATAGGAACTACAAAAGGACTAAAACCTACCCCCACTGAGGATGTGGGCTGCAGAACTCCATTCCTCTGTGTCGCTACTTGCCTTTTCTCAGTGTGTAAGGGCTTCTTAACAACAGAGATAAGCCCAAGCTGCAGTCTCCAGATCTGGAGACAAGCATCCTTAAATTATTAATGTATAATTTATCTTTGATTTTAATAATGGAGGAACAAGAAGGAGGATGACACTTAGAAAAGTTCTGTGAGATCTCCAGTTAGTAAGCTTAAACTGTTGACTTGCTGCTTCTAAGCCATTAAGAATTCAGTGTGTGAAATCTTTGAAAATTATCTAATTGGGGAAGGTTGTCTTGCATTTGACCATTTTCTTTTTGCAAGCCATTGATCTGCTGATATATTGCAGTCAACCAGCTCAATGCACTGTTGAGATATTTTATTGTTATACATTAACAGAGCAATGGTCATTGATTGATAACAGGGGAGCAAAGGAAGATTTCTTCTGTATGTTTTTCCTGAAATAAAATATATATAAAAATATGCTGGACAACATTCTGTTCTCACTCCATTACAAATCCAATACCATTTCATTGAAATCTGTGAAGTTTCTCCAGACTTAAGGTGGTATGGCTGAGAACTGAATTTGTCTTGTATGCACTAACATTCAGTCAATATCCTCTTTACCTGGCACATGTTCTAATGTCAGATGCTTTGTTTGCATTTAGATGGAAATCAGATGTACAGTTATAATTTGGTTGCTAGTTTTCAGTCAGCTTGTGTTTAAACATGTGCACGTCTGTCTTTGTGTGTGTGTGCATTTCTTTGAATAATAAAAGGGACTAATAAAGGCTCACTTAACCTCCTGGAAAATAACTTGACTTTTTCTTGTTCAGATTCATGTCTTAAGCCAGTTTTTTATGTTTTTCTTTTTTTAAAGGGTATTTTTGTAAGGATTGGTTTTATTTGGAGAACCATTGCCATGTTAATTTTATCTCAGCTCTAATCTAAGGGGAGCATTCTCATTGGAAAAAAAAAAAAAAAGAAAAAGCAGCATTGCTTAGTCTTTAGGTCGATTGAATCTTTGGCCTCCCTGCCAAGTCTGTCAGCACCGGTGCCAGTTACTGAGCATGGTGATTTTTATTATATCAACACTTGTCTTTTGTGGATTGCGCTGCAACCTTCATGATCATTTTGTACAAACCACTACAGCGTAGAGTCTTCCTAATCTGAGCACACTGGGACTGTTTTACTATTCCGATTAGTGAAAGTTCATGCTACTGCAATGCTGATGGTGTGTGTTCTTGAGAGAGGGACTTCAGTTTTTTTGCATGGGAATTAAGTCTTTCAGCAAAAAGCAAGTTAAAGAAGTGGTGACATTAAAGCCTATGTAGAAAAAGCAGTAACACACATTGCAGTGAGGAGGTTGAAGCATGAGTGGTAGAGGTACATTTTTCTGACCAATGCATTTGGAACTGTGTATTGAAGCCTGGCGTTCCATCGTTCTGAATGCACTGGAAATTATATTTAGCATTTTTTCATTAGTATGACATCAAATGGGTTTTTTAGTGACTTAGGAATCTAAATTTAAAATTCAAAAAGGGTGAGATATTTAGTGTCTGAAGTGATACTAAAACTCCAGGTTAGAATATGTTAATTTTAAACTGTAGATATGTTACAAATTTATCTTTTTAAATTAATCAATTTAAAATAAATATTTTGCTATAGTACTTTGTTTAGTGCAATATCACAGAACTAATTTACCTACCCATGTTAAATCTCATCTCTCTTAAGATTTTCAAATCCTTTAAACTTCAATTCTAAACATATGAGTGGTTTAACTTGGGTTTTTTCACTTTTTCTATTTTTTAATTTATTTTGCTTGTAGTGCTCATTTTATATTAGAACCTCATGGCTGTGTTTGGCTTTGCAGGACTTAAGACGAATGAACTGTATTAAATATTCTTCATTGTAATTCAAACAAGGCTCAAAGGAAGCATTTTTATCCACATTACCATTTTAAATCCTTCCTTGAACAATTTGCAACTTGTATTTATATTCAGTTACCCCCATATATTTTTAAAAGCCTTTACTCAGTACTCTTGCAAAATGCTGTCCTTCATATCTTCCTTAAAAGGAGCTGGAGTGGTAGTAGTTGAACCCTGGTTCTGTCACCTCTGACTTTTGCAATGATCCTGTGTTTTAAATAAGTAAATGCAAAAATGAGATCTGAAAGCACTTGAAGAATTTAGCTACAATCAAAAATTCCCTATTTGTTCAGGAGCAAAATTTGGGAAACCAAAACATTTCAGCTGAAAAGGATATAAGCTAATTAGTTTGATATAGTGTCTAGAAGAATTGTAGTTCTGATTCAACATAACCTATTATTTAAGTGTTATGTTCCTCTATCTGTGTTCATGGAACTATATTTTACACAGCATATGGTGATGCCTTTTTTTTGGAAGAGGATCATTAATGCTAAACAGCTTGGAAGATAGATACACAGAGAAGGACAGGTTGGAGATATGCTCAGATGTTACCCTATATATAATGAATAATGAGTAGCACAATATTAAAATACATTTTATGTACATTTCTGTGTGTACATATATGTGGTGCTTTTATTTTCAAATTTAAACCCAATTATTTTTCTATGGAAAATAGTGGCTTTCTGCCACAAAGTTGCTTAGTTTAGAATCA
This sequence comes from Apus apus, assembly GCF_020740795.1. Classification (NCBI taxonomy): domain Eukaryota; kingdom Metazoa; phylum Chordata; class Aves; order Apodiformes; family Apodidae; genus Apus; species Apus apus. Next base: position 138,837,320 of record NC_067282.1, on the reverse strand, counting down.
TATTTTGGCCTTGCCTATTCCTGAACCACAGTTGAAATTTGTGCTTTCAGACCTTGCAACATTCCATTTTATCTTCAGTGTTTACAAAGAAAAGAAAGTGGTTGGGTTGGTTTTTTTTTAGGCAGACCAACACTTCCTCTGTCACTAGTTCATGCTAAATTGGTTTCCATTTTAGCAGCATGAAGTTGTCTTAGTTCTTGGAAACGTGCTACACTGAATCATCAATCACTGTCTTCACTATGGTGGTGGTTTTATTTATACAGCTGCATGAAATGTTCCCTGTGAAGTATTACACCATATTAAGGTCTTGTGGGTTTAGCTCTGCTTCAGACTCTGCTCTAATTTGCTAAAAAGTTACAATGTGGTTCATAAGCCTTTCAGTAAATGTGGTCTTATTTTTGAGCTAACTTAGATTGGTTTAGGGAAAGTGGAACTATTTGTGTTAGTAATATATTTATTCAATTGATGTAACCCTTCTTTGTTCATAGCTGGCTTGTAAATTACATGGATTTCAAGATTGTGTTTCCTACTCAAAATTACCCAGCAAATATTATCCATTGACAGATTATTGCCTCTGGACTGCCATTACATATTTAAGGTATTATTTCTGAATTTATTTTCAAGCTGATAGGGTAATTTTCTTTCCATATATTTAATCCTTGATATGATGTAATGACTATTACAGAAAGACTGAATGAAGGAAATATGGAGACTTTTTTTTTTTTTTTTTTTTAGGAAACAATAAGTAATGATCAGGTAATTTAATTAAGCTATATTAACCTTTTTTTTTTTTTTTTTTTTTTTCCCCTCTCAGTTATCCAGCTACTTTCATATTCTGGCGATGTCCAGAAACACCAGATTTTTAAAAACTTATTATTTCCTTCTGACTGAGGGATCATGACCAAAATTGCTGAATGCTAGACTTTTTTGCTTCTTACAGCAAATGTTTACATTAAATTTTCTCTTGCTACATTAATACCACAGAATAATGCATGCAATACTACTTCTGAAGAATTTAGTGAGATCTTTGTATATGTACTGTTTCTGAGTTTAATGTAGCAGTATAAAAGTGTATTGATGTAATGTTATCCATTTGCCCAATTCAAATTATTAAATGCATATTAGTGGCAGGCATCTGTCCTGAGACTTTAGGCTAGGGCTATTTTTATGCATATACTGTTGCATAGGGGCTATATATCATAAGGAGTTCAGATGTGAATATGTGTTATTGTCGATCAATTTGAGAAAATTCAAAATTCACCCAATTTCTGACATTATTGTTCACAGAGAAATTAATAATAAAAAGAGTAAGAACAGAATACCGCTTCAGAGTTGGTGTAATCCCTTGCTATTTGCACAGCTGCAATCATGAGACATTCATATTTTTGTTGTGAATATTTGAATCTGAATATCAAAGTTAAACTTGCAGAATGCCACCCTGTTGACCAACATAATAGAAAATATTAGTACAAATCTCTCAGAGCATAATTCTTGAGCAGACATGAATAATGTCATTATTGAAAATAGTGCTTGTTCAAAGCTCCAATAATTTCTGAAATGTATAGAGCAATCAAATCAAGGGAGTCAAGCCTGAATACACAGACAGAAATTTGACCCTAAATGTAAATAATTCTTTTATTAGTAATTTTTAAAATGGAAAGTTATTTCCAAGCATCTTAATTGTAGTAACACGTTCAGGTCACAGGACTGGATGTATGTGGTTTTTCCCTAATCAAACAAGGCAATATCCAAGCACTTATTGCCACCCATTGTGAAAACAAAGGTGTTGAAATACCTGCCTTGATGTAAAATCCCCATGGAGAACAACTACAAGTAATTTTGCAATGCACAAGGGTTCCAACTGGTCTAATACACTTTACTTGCAGTCTGCTTTCCCCAGCTGCCTACAGTGAGGTTAAAAAAAGTAATAAAAAAAAATCCCAGAAACATTTAATGCCCTGATTTATTTTTCTAGCAGAGGAAATTTTTCTGTTTGCTTGATGGCAAATTGACACTGAATAGCACATGCTTTTCTATTTGGAAAATACTACCTGAAATTCAGCAATACTGGAAGAGTAATCTTTGACTCAAAGTGTTGGGTAAACCAAACATTTTCTTCACCAAATATTTATGGTTGCAGTGCTTCAGTTTTTCAAGTAGAGATTATATAGAAATAAGCCATTGACTGAAGGAAATTGAAGAGGATGACAGGCTATATAGATTATATTTTTGTATCTTGAAAATGCAAAGATATAGTAAAATAAATATGCAATAAAATAAATATACAATAAAATCATTATAATTTTTAAAACGCTAGAAATTTGGATTGGTCCTAAAGTGGTTTTGAATTAATTCACCATAAGCTGTGTTACAAAAGGAAAAAAAAAAATTATGGTATTGAAATCTTGATCACAACTTCATAAACAAAGTGAAGATGTAGACGAGCAAAATGATAAAAGGAGAATGTAGAATTTTCTAATGCATGGCTAATTCCAGATGGCAAGAACTGGTGGTCCTCTGCCCCAATTACACCATTACTCATAGATCTCATCTTAAATTTGGAAGGATTGGAAGACTTTCCAACATCAGAATATATTTTGCTGGAACTATTCGTAATATTTTGTAAATTTTACTTTCTTAACTGTAAACTATGGCAGTTTAAAAGATATCTGGAATAACTGGAGCAAATGAGTCAAGAAACAAAACCTAAGGACAATGGCGTTGCCAAAGTGACTGTAAAATATATCTAAAATAAATTAAAACCTACAAATAAATAATGGTCTGTCTGAATACCACCCAACCCTAACAGAAGCACAAGCCCCATGTATTTAAACCTACATTTTATAAAAGCTTACTGGCAAAAATCAATAGAAAGCTTTAGTGGGCAGAATGTGTGTAATAGTAACAAGTAGAAAGGTTAGTGTAGAAGTTAATGGTTCTATCAAGAGTAAAACATAGTTAACGTTTGAAGGAAACCTCTACCACAAGTTGTTCATTAACCTTTGAGAACTCCAGTGTATCTTCAAAGCAAAGATTACAACAAACCTGTCTCAGTCACTAGTAGCACTTGTTAGCTCTTGGCTTCAGAAATCAACAGCTTTTTAATTTGCATTATGGAACTATCACACAGCTTTAATTCCACTAAGATGTGTGACCCTGTAAACTAACCAGATTAGTTAATCTAAGGTCATGAAGAGCAAGGGGAATGATGGTGAATACCTTACCTAAACCAAATAGCATGTGCTCCCAAGTAGCTGGGAAATTCATACTAAAATGATCAATAGTAAACAACATCCACACTTAATTGACATCACAGTACCAGGGAACTAGCATTGCACTGTTGTGGCTGGAGAGAATTTTGTTTAACTCACCTATGTACCATTGGAGGATTCCTAAAAGAGCTAAGAAGTATGCGCTTGTCTGCCCGATGCCTCACTGTGAGGTGGATGCTGGACAAAAGGCACAGCATCTCTCTATCCACTCTTTCCTCAGCAGCAGTCACTGCTGATGGCAGTGGTCCTCCTTCTCCTACAGCTCTCCCACATCTCTTTCTAGACCTTCACTCTCCACTTAGTTTTCCTGGTACGAACATTTGTCATGCTTCACAGTTAACTGGATCACTGAAATGGTTGTACATGTTCTGTGATTATTCAAACCCATAATTCAGGCCTCAGCTATTTCTATTTCTATTCATGTGATACACATGAAAATGAACAGGAAAGTAGGAACTGTGCAAGCCACTACTGTGTCCAAACTAACAAAAAATTTGGAGAGGTTAGTAATAGGCTACCACATGGCGTGGCATTTCCAATTCAATGAAAAAAAAATGTGTTGCCGTGTTGTACATTAGATCGTAAAAGACCAGCACAAATAAAATGCCTTTTGGAAATGGAGTCCTGTTTGAACAGGAAGGAGAGAAAATTCCTTTCGGGATACATTTTTATTTTAGTTATAGATGTGTATCAATATGCATAATTATTCATATGTAATGTTTTGAAAATAAAATATATTAATTAATATAACTATATTATAGTAGTATTATTGTATATTCTGCATACTTGCATATATTCCAATGTATCTTTCAATATGAGAATGCTATGTTGGTACCCTGAGGATTTCTAGTTACAATGCCTCATATTCCCTTTTCTCCCTAGATTTCAGGCTCCATATGTGACATACAATATGAAATAAATGACAAAATGAAATAAATATGAAGAACATACTTTTGGGGGAAAAGTCTCGTGTATGTTAAAATATAATTTCATGTGGGAAAATTCAGGCAGAAATTTAAAAGGAAAATGCTTGAAAAATCCTGAACTAGAGTTCCCATTTTGCATAGACTCTCTTCAAAATTGTACTGATCATCTGGGTCACATTTTTGCAGTTCAGCCTAAGCTGCTGCTGCAATTTATCTGTATTAAGGAACCCTCCAAAGTCAGTGCACTTAGTTTCAAATCTCACATCAAACTATAATGACACAGGTATATGTAAAATCAAATTCATTTTTGGCATGGCAATCAAGAACCTTCCAACATACAAAGTCAGTCAGCTCCTTAACTGGACCTTTTCCAGGTAAACTATTTTCAGGATGAAGTGACAGGGAGTGCACCCTATCAAATACCGTTTTTCCACTTTCCAGTGTAATAGAATAACAATTCAGTTAAAGTGTGACCGTAGTGGCTAAAAAGTAATTCAATTTGCTATGAAAGAACTACAGAGAAAGTTGGTAACTGTCAGATGTATTATACTATAATGACCCAAAGATAAAAATTATGGCAGCCAAAGGAACAGTTGGGACCAAGAACCACTAGCTACACGTTGACAATTCAAATGTATTTGTATGGTGGCCAGTATATTTCAGTCTCCAGCCCTTCCCCTATTTTTCCCCTTTCACTCTTCTCCATCTTCCTCCACCTACTGCTGTAACTTTTCTTTCAGCAAGTTTTAGGGTGGAAGTTTAAATGAGCATCTGCCACAGCACCAATGCCAACTCTAGCTGGCCATCAACCAGCGGGGCTACTCTTGCATGGGATGCCTGGCTCCCCTCCGGAGACTGCGCTTAACCTTTATGACATGCCCAGATTCCACTAGCTTGGTGCCTCAAATCTTACATTCCTGCTTCTCTCCAAATTTTCCCCTGATGGGGAGACTTACACCCCTGCCCTTCATTTTCCTTCATGTTTCTTTGTTAAGTCAAAACAAATAATATTATTTTATTTCATGTTAGTTTATTACATTTTTTTTTGTTTTTAAAAAGTGAAACGAGGGAGGGATTCAGTTCGTAATTAGGGGAGGAGTCGTTTTTGGACTCAATCCTCAACATGAAATCTGTTATAAATGGATTTTGCCAAATTGCTGAACAGAGTGCAAATTTGTAATGAGCCAGTTTTTTAATAGGTTTAGTTCTTTGGGCTCTTTCTGCAAGCCCAACCCTTGTGTCATTTCAGTGACACTTTGTCCTTGAAAATCTTGTTCTGCAACCTCCTTTTAAAACTACGTGATACACATACTTAAGCCTTCACAGCTGTGACAGCTCAAGACAAAAAATAGCCTAGGTTTTGGCACACCTAGGGTCTTCTTAAAGTAATCTTATTTGTGCTTGTCCTAGAACTGTTCTTATTAGTCAGCGTTCTTATCTCATATCCACAGCCGAGGATGGCATTGTGGCTTCCCAAAGCACTGATACTACATTGGCGAAGGGGACATCCAGATCTTAGTTACAGCAGGCACCATCTTTGGAATCGAATCTGCTGAAAAATTGCTGAAGCCCTTCATCTGTTTTATTTCCCTTGCTTGAATGATGGACTAAACAGGCATACTTAAGAGTACAATGGCTCCAGCCATTTGAAATGCTAATTCTTGTCTTAGCTGCAATACGTTGAGCATATCAACCCCTTTTATACCTTATTGGTTGTAAAGATAATCAGATTCTTTTAGAAGAACAGTATAAAATTAATTATATTCAATGTTCAGATTCCCCTCAAATCTTGCTCATGCATGCAAGGACTGAGAGCAACTTCGGACATAAGAAAATGTTTAGATTTATAGCATATTTATAGGTAAACCTTTAGCACTTGGAGAAAGACTTCTTCACACTGGATAGAGGCACCTAGTAAATGATGAAATTTGTTCATGTCTTACAAGACCTTCTAAAATGTTTTTCTTGGAACTGGATCTAGTGCTCCAGCTATGTATACGCTTGCTATGTTTTCAGTTTGTTTGAACGCATGAAGATATCTCACAAGCACCTTTGGAAAAGACCAGTCAAACAGTAAAAACAAACATGTTGTTCATCCAGATTGTCTGCTGTTGACCCAATCTGTGCTTTGTATTTTCCAGACTGTAGTGTAAATGTTTCCAGGGACAGATGTTATGAGAGAGCTCTGAAAACATCTGATCCTACTTCAAATAATTTCCAATGATAATTTTCAAAACAGAGATATATTGTACATATTTGTTTTATGCAAGTATTTTTGTTTGTGTTATACTTACATAATACACTGACTGATACTTCAAAAATATCTTTCTATACAGATAAACAACTATAATGCCACTTCTAGAACCATGGTGAGGAGGCATGAGGCAGAAAAAATAAAATAGTCCTAGATTTTAATACATCTGTCCAAGTTTGCAAAAATGTTGATGGCTTCTAAGATTATAAAAACATTTGCAGTAAAATTGAGGGAGAAGGGAAAAAAACAGATTTGTGCAGAATACAAAATGAAAATTCCTAAGCTTTATTTCTGAAGTTTTAGACTTTAATGAGATACAGTGTATAAATGTGAGTGGAAGTAAAGGACAGCTTCTGACTTAAACTGGAACTTCAGATCGGAAGTTCAGTTCAGGTAAATGAATATTAATTATTACAATGGATCACTTAGAGCTTTTAAATAGCAGGAAGAACTGAGAACTGTCCATGAGAATTTATCTGTGATAAGCAATGGCATTAAAATGGCATTAAAAGTAAACAGATGTTTAAGCCTTCTTCATTTATTGAAAAAGTTACAGAATTATTATTTTGTTGGGAAGTAAAATATTTCTGAAAAAATAATACTTTTCTGAAAAAAAAGTTTGTATTTTTAGAATAAAAATATTTGTATTAGATAATATTCTCTTTAAAGAGCATTGCAGAATGGATTTTTCAGCTGTTTTGTCTATCATAAGATTTCACTTAAGTCAGTACTCCCAGAGAGCTATAAATTGTAGGCATAAATTGTTTAAGGAAAATATATGTGTAGTGGAAAGCAATTCATCGATACAAGATAGTTTTTTGTAAACTCTTCCTGAAATATTCTCTTCCTGATTCTCTTCAGTATAATGCCCTGAAAATCTGCAAGTTTCTCCATTTGATAATATCAGATAATATTCCATTTGGAGCCTATAGGATTCCAAACAAAATGGAAAAGAATTGGCAAATTCACAAAATAAATTATAGTCAAGTCCCAGCACCAACATAGTTAAAGGTACAACTCAATAGCTGAGGTTTTTATTTTAACCTGAAGTAGTTATCTGGTTTTAGGCCTATGTGCCTGAGTAAAGACGAGTCAATTAATATAGGAAAGCATTTTAGTAGTTCTCTTTGAGGGCTTGAGCTCACTGTATCTGATTGCTGATGAGGTGTTTAATGTTAGCGAATTGAGTTAGTGATTACAATCATTTTAGGAGGCAGAGTGTGTCTGCTATTGATAGCTCTGTTATGTATGGAGAGTTGGAGACAGAGAACTGCCACTGGAAACGTGTATGAGATTCTCTGTTTCTGTGAGAAAGGATTATGGGCATCATGTCTTGCTACCAGGCAGTGCTTGTTACTGACTTTCATGCCTAAATACAGGGATTAAGGCATCTTTAATTTGCAAGACATCCTTTTTAATAGATTTTTTGTTGTTGTTGGCTTGGTTTGTTGGGTTTTTGTTTGTTTGTTTGTTTGTTTTTCCCTAAACTGTGATCTTCCTGTTATTTTCATGAAGGAGAAGATCTCTGGACTCAAGAAGCACTCCTCAGCAGGGAGGAAAAAGCAAAACAATGTGGCAAAGAAGTGTGCAGTTTTGCAAGGGCCCATTCGGGTTCACTGCAGTTCATTCTTAAAAGCTTTCACATGTGACTTAGATTTGCCTGATCTGGCAGTTGGGAACTGCTGCAGCAAATATTAACAGTAAATAGAGATTTTAAATAGCTCTTCTCAGAAAAGTGACTTTGGAAGGACATCATTGATACCTCAGACTGTTGCATTTAGCAGAGCTAGTTCTTAAAATCTGAGTGATTAATAATATTGTATTGTTTGCTTTTTCCTAGAACTTCAAAGCTGAGGAGGAACATTGGAGGAGGTTTTATGTAGTGTTTCAGAATTATTTAATCACAGTAGTAGATACAAACGGTACCTCAGAGTACTTTTCAATGAGGAAATTGATATCTATCTTTCAATAGGGAAAGAATTTTTCCAACAGTATGTAAATTTTGAGCAAAGAGTCAGGATTTGGTAAGAACCATGCCTCTCAGATGTCAGAAGGAGTTTATGGAGTTGACAGCTGATAAAAAGGGAATATAATCCAGATTTTAATTATTTTTTTTCTTCTCCAATGCTGCATTCTAGGAAACCAGTAATCCATCCCCTCACCTGGACTTCTGGGTTTCACAGAATATGTTTGTCATTATGATGTAATGATTTTTTAAAATATTGATTGTTCTCTATGTGTATCACTACAGGACAGAGTTCAGGGTTTTGTTTTATTTTTTAGTACTTTTTTAGCTATGGATGTGTTCTCCACAGGAATCTTTAAGAAAGTTTTGCCCTGTGCTGTCTCATAGTGAGTTGAAAAAGAAACATCCAATTTAGCTTTTATTTGTAATAATAATTTAATTATTTATGCATATATTTGAACATGTACCTTAGAAGCCTTATGTCAATCTGGAGAACTGTGAGGGAGCCAGAGTGAATTGGCCAGTTAAGCTGCATTTACAGATGTTTACATTGGCAGAGCAATGCAAAGCAGCTGGGTAGTGTACCTTAGTTTTCCCTCTACCTTCTGTCCTCCAGGTTCACGTTGTTGCTTGGACTTCCCCTCAGTTCCACTATCTTTATCTAGCACAACTTCCCACTGTTGCCTTGCACTTGTGTATTCATGTATTTGCCAGAGTTCTCATTCTTCTCATATTCCCCTTTTCCTACTGTCTGCTTATATGTTTAGAAGAGACATATGTTTAGTAATTATGACTCTCAGAAGGGCTGATTACTTGCATAGTTATGAGCAGGATTAAATCTGCAACTTGTGCCTTTAATAAAAAAATAAATCCCAACATTAACCCTTTATCAGCAACTTGTGAGATCAGAGTCAACAATGATGTTTGGCAAAAGATTTCTACAACCATAATTCAATGAGAAACAGTAAATGATTTTTCCCAAGATGGCCACCCAAACATCAATAAGCCAGGAACTAATACAATAATAAGTGGTAGGAAATCAGTCATTTGTAGTAGACACTCACATATAATAAAATCTCTGATTCTACCACTGACCTTTCAAAGTCAAGACCATGTGGAACAAGGAAGTTTTCTTAAAACAAAGAAGAAATAATTTATGTTTGGACCTTCTGTCTGCTACTTTCTTCTGATACAGTAAATCACTTTTTTAGCTCTCTTTTATCAAGCCACAAGTGTTCAAAATGCATTTCTTACTAAATGAAATATTATTTTCTTCAGTTATCTGATTTCTGGACATTATGAATTATATAGAAGGAAATGCTTAAGCATATTTTTGAGGAGACATTCTTCGTCTGCTCTTCCTGGTACCTGAGATATAAAGTTAAGTCAAACTCAGTAGAAACTCAATTATATAGATCTGATTAAACTGAAATTCCAGGCTCTTAGTGAAGGTGGGATTATTCTTGTTTTCTTTTGGGGGATATAAGAAGGTGTGTGTTTCTTGCTGGTAAAATGAAATAAAATGTTAAAAGCAATACAATCAATTTTAAAAACATAGTACTGTATTCAAGCTAAAGAAATCACTGAAACTATTTCTAATCAATTTCTATGTTCATTACTTAAAGAATGTTATTGACCAGTTTGAAGCCTTTATTTACTCAGCATCCCACTTTGACAATACTTCGTCATTATTATGCAAAATGTAAATTAATAAAACTTGTGCATAAATTCTGAATATTATATTCTTTTAAAGTGTATACATATAAATAAATGTTTTTACTATATAAGACATGATATTTTTATTATATGCATTAAAAAAATGGCAATACAATTCTCTTCACTTGTCAGTATGCATTGACAGTTTTTTGTTTTGTTGTTTGGTTTTGTTTTTTGGGTAGTTTTTATTATGAGACAAATGTAAGAAAATATAGAGGATACATATAACCAGAAATAAGAAAATATTACCAGAATCCATTTGGCTACCAAAAGCAAAAGAAAACTTAATGAGACTAACTCTGTTTTCCAGGTTCTTTCTGTCTGTCTTGGATACCCTCAAACAGCAGCCAGATGCCACTGCCCCTGACCTTGCATTGAAGAAATGGAGTATTTTCCCCTGTGCCATACTAATCTGCTTTGTTGTGGCCAGAGCCCATCTTTGCTGGGGTGGGTCAGGAGGCCTGAACCAGAGAAAAAAAGTCATATCTGTCCTGGTAAGGAGAGGAAGGGTGCAAGTACTAAGGGTGCAAGTTTCTAAGCCAGGATGACTTTACATTTAATTTTTACTTGTGTATTTGTAAGTTCCTTAGAAAATTAATCACAACTCCAAAGATCAGACCTGATTTTGACAGTCCCCTGTATTCCTAGGACATATAGTGTCCAAAGATCCATACCATGCATACAGATCCACTCATATTAACTAGGGAGCTGTGAGTGACAGTAATATAATATAAATAATGAAGGTACTGTAATGGAAATATTACTTAGTAATGTACACACTGAATTCAAACTTTTGGAAAAATAGCTTCAGGAAGGCTGATGTTAAAAAACAGAATATATTTAACCAAGTGTCATTGAGTAATAAAACAAAGGGACAAATTTCAAGATCTACACTAACATAAAGTCAATAAATGCATGTGCAGTCCAAGGAGGTGACAGACAGATATATTGTATAAAAAGGATTTCTCGTACAGATTCTGTCAATATAAATATATTGTGTCAACATACATGTGCCTTGTCGTGCTGCCTTGTCATAATTGCAGTCTCAAGAGCTTTAATTATCTCTTTAAACCATTGGTATTTACATTTGGTTTGTCTCATGGTCCTTCATTGCTAATGTGTCACAATCTTTTTTTTCCCATGTGGGGGTGGCAACTGGTCACTCTTCATTAATAAAATGACAAGTCTCTTATCCATGTTGTGCTCACAATAGGCTTTAGACAGTTAAACTTCAAGAGATTAAATTACCTCTGTGGTTATCCTACAGAACACACAGTTCAACTGAAAATGCCTATACATCATTGTTTTTCTTCTGTCAAGACTGAATTCTGTTTTCTAAGACTAAGTGAAGTTGAGATTAGAACAAGAATATGACTCTCAGAATTCTGCAGTGACACAGTGACATGTATGGTCAATCCTTATAAAACTATAATGTAATAAGGAAAAAGATATTCCTGTGAGCACTATCAGTCACTTCACTGAAAGGATAAATACATAAAGAAAGGCTCCAAAAATTATATTTTAGAGACTCCTCATGAAATCCAGTAAATTAAGTTTTGGTTCTGAAATCCAACATTACCCCTAGACTTCACAGAATCACAGAATAGTCCAAGGTTTTAAGCCACTCTTGAGCTCACATTGTCCAGCCTTGCCGCTCAAGCAGAGTCACCTACAGCAGGTTGCCCAGACCATGTCTAGACAGCTTGCTAATATTGCCAAGGATGGAGATTCAGTTTGATCACGCTTTTATATTCTTATATGGTGGTCACTCAAATTAGTAAGAGCACTTAGAAATGAGGAATTTTTACAATGGCATAAATGAAGGATTTTAATTTATAATTAAATATTAAATCCTATAAAATAAGATGATGTCAGTTTAGGATGCTCTCTTTCTCATAAATGTGTTTCTTTTCCCTTCTTAGGTGAAACCACAGAATTTGCTGTATGATAAACTCTAAGCCAGAAAACTGGTGCCAGTTTACATTGAAAGTGTGATTCTGCATTCCTGTCTTGGCATCTCACAAACGTGAGAACAATGAGGGTGCCTCTAGGTGGGTTTCTCTCTATCTAAGATTGTAAGCTGCCCTAAAAAGTGGCTAAAACCTTGCCGAACACAGTGTCATCCAAAGCCTTTTTCCAATGGGTAGAAAGTATGTCACTGGTCTGCAAGTCTCAATCTGTTAATTTAAATAGGAATCACAGAAATTGCCATCTTAGCAGGTGGTGTTTTCAAAGTGTGGAAGTGCAGACCCTTGTTCCTGGGCATGCCTGGAACATGAGGGCACTTAAACCCAATTAACTCTGTCAAATAAGAGACAAGACAGGTATTTCATGGACCAAAGTGAGAGAAGGAAGTGTATGTGTAGCTGTGACACATGCAGGCTTTTCCTCAGAAGCCAAGTGTTGGCATATGCAGGTGGCATTAGCTATGAACTTGGCAGTGGCACTGGTTATGCACCTAGTCTCCAATGTCTGATTTTGGTGTCCTTAGCATGCTTAGCTTCATTTCAGCAAATAGAATAATAGATGCAGTGAAGATGTATGGTGGAGAGTCCAACCAGCCCTAACAGGAGCCTTGAGTACCTGGATCACAGAGTTTTCTCTAAATCTATGATCATGGGACTAGACAAATACTGTCAAAGAGATTGGAAGTTCCTGCGTTTTAATGAGATGCTAAGGGGAGTATCTAGGCAAATGGCTCTCAAGTTGCTACATTGTCCATCTGATGTAAAACTTGGGATATTCTATCCTAGAATAAGACTGGTTTCAGTGTGTCATGCCTCCGACTGTCATGGACTGGGGTTTAGGATGTGATTTTTGGTAGAGGTTACATAGCTGTGCTGTTTTCTTCCAGGGGCTGTCTTAGGAACCAGATACAGCATGGCATGGCTTGACCATAGCAGTGGCTTGGCCAGGCAGGTAGGAGATGTAGCCTGGCTCTGGAGCCATGGCACTTTGGCTATGCAGTTACCAGGGCAAGAGATAGTTGTTTATACAGCTCATTCGAGTTTGCCTACAGTAGAATTCAGTGACTGCAAAGTAAGCATTGCCCAAGGCACTGAAGCACTCCTGCAAATTTTCTTCTCCTTAAATGGCTGTCATCTGAACGGGGGTGTTGAGGCCTAAGAAGCAGATATGTATGGAAGAAAACCACCATCTCAGTCCAATGGGACCACTTAAAATGAGGATTAGTCATAAAACTTAACAAATGCTGGAGATATTTACAACTCTCTTCTAACGTAATGGCACCTATACCAAACACTTATATTAAATCGCAAATTTTATGGTCCATAATGCTATGCACAATAAATTAGCAAAGCCTTTATCAATCTCAATGTGAATATGAAGACAAACTAGAAAAATCATGTTTGTTGTTAAGGATAAATAAAGTAAAACACTTTATTGCTCAGTGACAAAAGATTATAAAATACCTTATGAATAGAGAGCACATGCTATATAGTACATCAGAACAAAAGGATTGTCTGATTATGGAAAAAAACCTAAAATTCAGGAGGGAAGGAAAAGATGAGGTTTAATGGTATTATTTGGTATTAAATCTTAAGTTATTCCAGTGAGAATGAAATAAAAACTTTAAGGAAATCGATTCCTAGATTAAAAAAAAAAGTTTCTTTTGAAGTTTAGTACTGCTATGCTGGGAATCAGTGGCTTGCTTTGTAGGAAAATGTAGTGTTTAGCTTTATATATATTAGTTTGTTTTCACAAAGGGTGACATAATAAATCCTACTTTATCTTCTCAGCTTTCACTTAAATCGTGATTAGAAATCAATCTTGACTATGGGAAGAAATGAAATAAGAAACTAATTACTTTATAATTACATGAAGTTTTTCATTCTGATTGATCATAAGAGGTTTTACAACATGTAAAAAAAAAATAATTTCGTTTTGGTTGTGCTGCCTTCAGGCAGTGTGACAATGCAAAAGAATGTGTACAGTGAAGTTTGTCACACAAAAGCATGTTAGGTTTACCTTGCTGGCACTCCACCATATCTAACACTGGCTTGGGCCTTGTCCCAGCATTTTTTTGCTGAGAATTTCATCTCCAAACTGAGATATGACAAAGCCAAATACATGTGCCTAAGAAAGAACCTCACCAGAGAACACAGTAGCTCTTACTATGTTTTGTGATACTTCTTTAGGAACCAGGAGGCCTCTTTTTAATTTATAGTTTCTAGGCACTGCTATAGCAAAGTAATGGGAAATTTTCTTTTTGCATTTCGAACTCGATTACATCACTGGGATCTACAGATATAATTCAAAGACATCTGCATCTGTCCATTTGGGTTTTTTTTCTCCTAACTATCGGGGAAAAAGTAATATTTCAAATCCTTCACACTGAATGTTAAGTTTCTACAACACAAAAAGAAGAGATCTCTATATCTTTTCTTTTCTTTTTTTTTTTTTAATTGAAGCAGTTTCTAATGCTACAGATGTGAGTAAATATGGGTATAATTAATTTTCATAACTTTTTAAACATTTAGTATTTTTCTACTCAAAAAAAAAAAAAAAAGAAACAGGGAAATTGTGCTTTAGAAACTTACATAATTCAATACTGTAAAGATTAACCAGCCCTGAAATAGTATAATAAATGGGAGATGAGAGATGTTCAGGATACAAATGCATGACCTTTGGAAATAAATAAATAAATAGAGCACAGGATTGTCATTTGTTGTTGACTGTGGTTAGATTTTCATTGGAGGTAGCAGAGTATCGATTCAATAAAACATCATTCAGCAAACTGTCCTTTTTCAAGAAAGCACATAAATATTTGCCTAACTTGTTTAAATCCCACCGAGTTTGATTCTGTGCTGAATCAGATAACGGGGAAAATGATGCTTAAAAGCAAGGACAAATTTCAGCCTTCTGATCTTACCATTAGCTCCTGGTTTCCTCTCTCAACTTTTGCTAGTCTCTTAATGCCATCCCCCATTCTTAGCCATTATCAACTGAATGCCACTTCTCTTTTTTATTAAAAAAGTATTTCAATCCTCTGAAACAACAGGTATAGCAGTATTTGGTAAAGTACCTATGTACACATATGGACCCCTGGTAGGCTGGAACTCTTTTGCTTACCAGACTGGAGGGTAGGGAAAACTAATTCAAAAAGTTATCACCATTTTACTTAAAACTGGTTACTCATATCTATTTTGTTGCATTAACTGAGTTTTGTTTCTTTTTGACCATGTGAATGCTAATTGTGGTTTTGTTGTGGTTTTTTTTTGTACTATGAAAGTGTAAAAAAGTACAGTTATAGTGAAGACTTACCTTGTTCTCAAACAGTTGGCTTCACTATCTGACCAAAGCTAAAGGTCAGCAGAAGAGGATGTCTGCTCTTTTTGAATGACTAGAAACTTCGCTATGAGGTGCATTAATTTGTTCTTACTTCCCCTTTGGCAAAAGTTTGATTGATGGGCATGGTGTTATGGGAGCTGGAACTAATGTCATTGCTTCAGAGGAGACTTCACAGCAAAACCTGGATGGATTTGCTCCTTGAGAAGTAAAGCAAAGCATGACTGACCATAGCATCCCATAGGACAACAAATGCAGAGGTGATATCCCAGATGCAGTCTGGTTAGAAGATGTAAGACTTGCAGAGGAGAGGGTCATGCTGTGGAAGGGTTAAGTGTGACTTCCATCGTGGTGCACATTTCTATAAGAAAAAACAAAGACTATTTGATCTTTATTTTTATTTCCAAGTAATTTAACCTTAAAACACTATGTTATTAATTCCTCTAACTTCCTGTCACTTTCACTGTTATCTGACAATTATATTAAAATACTAACAACCTTGGGAAAAATATAACCTAAGTCATATATCTGTCTTCATAGGATAACCATGACTGGTGATTAAATAATTATTATGGACTTTGTCCTCAGATCATTTTTGGTGACTGACTGTCTTCTGGAAACTGTATAGTTTGTATAACCTTCCAATAGAAGTCAAAATTTTCTAAAAAAGGAAGAGCACTAGAAATTAATTGCTGATTCTCCTTACAGGGAAGGATAAAAAGACAAAGAGAGGAAACTGATGAAGATGCAAAGTTAAAACAGTATTGTTAAGAGAATTAAGATTTCCTGTAAAAATTGAAATTTATTCTTAATGGAGATAATATATAAATAATAACTACTGTATTTCAAAATAGTCATCCAGAAAACTACTGCTTCCTACTAGATAAAACAGCAGAAACTGTTTCATTGTGCAGAAAAAAGCTTTTCATGACAGTTCTCTTTATCCAAAGACTACACAAACCTTTCTGGGTAAGAAAGAAAAGACTTCTTACAGGTTAACAACTGAATTTAAAAAAAAAAACAAAAAAAAACAAAAAAAAACCAAAACCCACAAACAAACAAACAAAAAACACAAACAAAAAGAAGAACAACAAAAGATTAATGAGTCTTTCAGGTCCTACCATAACAAATGCGAATGGAGAAAAAGGTTTTGAAACTTGATCTGAACACATCCCAGTAGCAGGAACTCATGAACTGACAGCAACTGCTCTAATCAGATCAGTTATAAAGCTTCAGACGTATTAATGAAATTGGTTGCAAGGCCTCTTTAACTGAAAGCAAAATCTCCACAGTACAGGCAATTGGAGAGTACATGGTAATGGAGACTGAATAATGAGAAAATTGAGGATTGTCATCTGATCATGAAGATCCCTCACTTTG
This sequence comes from Apus apus, assembly GCF_020740795.1. Taxonomy (NCBI): domain Eukaryota; kingdom Metazoa; phylum Chordata; class Aves; order Apodiformes; family Apodidae; genus Apus; species Apus apus. The sequence goes on along the minus strand of NC_067282.1, from coordinate 138,820,499 downwards.
AACATAAAATGCATAAAATATCTGAAATATTAATATAGTTGTACAAGGTTCCAAAAATCACTGTGAAAATATTTTATGAGTATCCTTAGTGTGTCTGTGATCTATAGAGAACATTAATTTGAGGCCTAATAACCTACCTGAAACCGTGCGACATCCACAACCCGATTTGGCAGAATTGTATTATGTGTATAATACTGTTAATAATATCAAATATAACAGAATTCCATATGGTATTATAAAAAAACAAGAGAAGTAGATAATTGTCAGTATTACAATATGCCAGTAAGAGATCAAAGAATATAAATGTTATATGGACAAATGAAACTCTGACGATCCAGTAATTTCCTTTTCAAGGAAAGATTACACCACTGGAAAAAAAATGAACAAAATCCCATAGTTTTTTGTCTTTAATAAAGAAAAAGAAAAAAGGGAAATAAAAAAAAAAAGAAATTAGAGACTCAGTGCAGTAGATTTTTCTCACTTTAAAATATAATTTAAATTATTAGAAAGCATTGTAATTTTTTTTTTCAGATCAAGGATACTTGATTGTCTTTATCTTCTGTACTTTTTCTGCTTCCCTGCCTGATATACCTCCTTATCACTTAACTAGCTAATCAATAACTAGACTTTCCCCTACATTTTAAGCACTGCAGAAGAGTGGTGTCTTTCCAGAGTAAGAAAGGTGGCAATGTGTTGCCCTTTCTCTGAATCACCTCTGTTCACTTTATCATCTACATCCCAAAGCTAAAAAGAAAGCAATTATGTATTATAATTCAAGGGCCTTTAAGAACTGCACACATAATATTTATTAAATGTTGACTTTATTAGGATTTAGATTGCCTGTAGTTGCAGAAATCTTCTGGAGAAAAAAAACACAACAAAACACAATTTAAAAGAATGAACTGAAAATTACATATTATAGTGGTCTGCACAGGCAAGGCATGCCTCTAGCTGATCAGGGCTTTGCTTACCCTACATGAAACACAAATGGAGAAGGGCATGGAAATCCTTACCTGAATTGATTCTGAGAAACTAAGCAAGCCCTGTTTAGCCTCTTAGTACGTTTTTATACTGCTGAATGAGGCAGAGTGCTGTGACAACAAGTATTGGTACAAAGGTACAAATGACTCCTGATTTTTCAACATCCACACCCACTTACTTTTCTTAATTCTACTTCATGGATCAGAACCGCCTTATTAAGTACAATGGGACAAAACAGGATGTTCTGCCCTCCCTCCTTCTGCTGCCGTCTCAAGTTGAGGAAGTTTATGCCTTGCATATCTCAGAGAGAACAGATGATACTGTAAGAAGAACAATATGGTATATTGATCAAGACTTTTTCTTCTTCTTTTCCTACCCAAAAATCCAGTTTAAAATTTAAATGGTACATATGGTAGGATTTCATTGGGAAAATATTGCTACTTTCTTTAGATTTCTATTGATATGCTGGGAAACTGATGAGTTTCCTTTAGATTCAACAATATAAAAATATTCAAAAAAAAAAAAAAAGGAACTTCGCATTTTCAGAATGGATTTTTATTACTAAATTGATGCCTCAGTGTTACCACAGTGATATTTGAATATAGAGGAGCTCATTTGCTGGTGCTGAAAGGACATTGCTGAAAATTTTGTGTGATCGAAATGAGAGGTCCCAGTTATAGATTCAGCAGGGTTGGCTAAAGGCTGAAAGTTATGAAGGCATTTGGTCTGAAAGTCCACATGTTATTTCAGAAAGGTAAGAAATATACCGTATTTGGCATATTTCTTAAGAACTTATGTTTCTTTCCTTTCTTATTACATACTTGTGATGATGAAGTTATGAAAACCCTGTCAGAACTAAGTAAAAAATATCCACATTCTGATCTGCTTCTACCCTCTGCTCCGTGGACTTTAGACCTTGATACTGAAGTTTGTATGATTCTGACCTTTGTAAAATGCTTTGTGAAATTACCTGAGTTAAATCTCTGTGAATGACTATACATCCCTCAAGAAAACCTCTCACCTCTAATTCTGTGGCTACTGCTACTACAAAAGAGATTATCTGAAAGAATACAAAAGTTTTGCTTCACTTTGGGATAATAAAAGAAACTGTATTTTGATATTGAACAGTTAAACAAGTTTGCATTCAAATTCAAACATATTCTTGAAGAGTAGAGAGCATTTGATGTGACACAAAAAACAAACAACCCTCGAAATAAGCACTGTGAAACGAATCTACTTGGTATCACAGATTTTTGAAGAGGAGTTATCAGGCACAGACATTTGTTTGTTTGTTTGTTTGTTTAATTATTTATTTTTCTGTGCAGGCACAATGCTTGGCATAATAGAATCCTCACTTCTCTTTCTATGGCTATAGTATAAATAACTAATTAAATAAATGCAATTGCTATTATGGCAACATCCATAAGACCAAGTGAAAAAGCCGAAGCATTTTGCTATTTGTGATCCAAATTGCTAGTCCTAGCTTGGAAGCGCATAGAATTTGAACAAACAGAGCAGACCAGGTGGGAAAGAGGGGATAGAAACGAAGGCAGGGAGGTGTAAAGCTTCTTGCCTGAAGTCCCAAACAAAACCACAGGCTGAAATAGATCCCTATTCACTAATCAAGCTGTGCTTGAGTAGAGGTACACTGATGTTTTTTGCAGTGCGAGTAGATATTCAGATCTGACTCAAAGATTAGTAGTGAAAATATGTGTTCAGCCCTCTCTGCAAAAGGCTGAGTTGACATTCAGGCTTCAAAGAAATGCAATGGTTATCAAAGCAAGCATCTCTTTGTCCGTTGGTAGCAGAAAGACTAACATGAGAATAAAAATAACAAATGTGTTTCTCTCACACCTACTGTTTTGGAAAGTGATTTCTGTACCTGCTAATCTATGCTTGCTGCTAGAGTAAGTTACTGGTGGTTCCACTTGATTGGTATTTCACCAGACATATAATTTGATAAGCTTTAGAGTCTGATTTAGTTTCCTCCCATGTCCGTGCCCCAAGGCTGAGATGACTAGTCCTCATATCCATTTCTAGCTGTTATCCTGATTTTTAAAGCTAGAAATGGCTAAAGTATTTTCCTCTTTTCTTGTCACTGTTTCTTCATGTTAGCTGAGTGATTTTCAAAACGAGGCTCATTTTCTCAACTCACTACCTGATAATTTCTGAATTGATCAGTCTTAAATATTTTTGCTGTATTTATCTATCATGGAAAAGCACAGCTTCGCTAGATGTGCTTTCTCCTGTGAAGATATGGAGCTGTGAAGTTTTAAAGGACATATGAGAAAGGTGTTCTATATAGCTTTATCTCTGTAACAGATAAAGCTTTAGATGAAGTTTCAACAAGATCAGTTCCCCACCATCAAAATAGAAGAGAGCACCTTGGCTGCTCTTTGGTAAGTGCTAATTAAGGAAAGATTCTACTCCCTCAGACAGATCAGTGCTGTACTGCTCCAATGACATTGATTGTGCATTTGTAATCAAGACTCCAAGACTACCATAGGATTAGGTACCAAATCAAAAAGTGTTATTGAAGAAGAAAATCTGCTGAATCTAGCAACTGTAAAGTACTCTAATCTACAACATATAAATGTAACAAAGGCTTAAATGACAATAGAATAAGAGAGAAATCAGGGGAACTTTAAGATCTTCATAGAGGTGTGGATGTCCATGGAAATGTTTTTCACAAGCTCATATGCTGGATACATAACCCATTATGACAAGTTACATTTTTTTATTTTTCAAATTCAATCTACCAGTAGTCTACATATTTGAATACCATTCTTAATCATAACATTTTATTTACAGAGATTAATATTAGGAGGTCATAGTTTGCCAGCTATTTTCCTTCATGGTATCAGCAGTTAAATAGACAGTATTACAACATATTCTATTTTAAATTCAGAGTCAGGCTTTTGCTAATACTGATCTCCAGGTAGGAAAACACACATGTACCTTCATGCTGTTTTGAAACATTTCTAGTTCTCCTTTATGTCCAATTATATCACAGTGACCACAAAAATTACCTGATGTTGAGGGAGAACACAAAATGGATTTATAGTCAAATGACAGAACATTGCTGAATGATTTCTAGCGACTTTCATCCTTTAGATGAAGACTTCTTACTCCAGCTTAAGGAGACATTACGCTCACAGACTCTCATCCTGCTGGGGGATTTTAACAACCCTGACATCTGTTGGAAAAGTGGTATAGCAAGCTGTAGGCAATTTAGGAGACTCCTGGAATGCCTCGATGACAACTTCTTAAGATGATAAATTGATAGCCCTACCCAAGGGGATGCATTAATGACCTGATGGTCACAAATGCAGGTAAACTCATCAGGGATGTCAAAGCTGAAGGCAGCCTGGGCTGCAGCAATCATGTACTAGTACAGCTCACTGTCCTAAGGGGTATGAGACAGATGAGAAGCACAGTCAGGACTAAATTTGAGGAAAGCAAACATCCAGCTCTTCAAGGAGTTAGTCATTTGGACCCCCTGGGAAATGGCCCTCAGGGACAAGAGAGTAGAACAGAGCTGGCAGATCTTTAAGGATGCTTTCCATAGAGTGCAAGAGATCTCAATCCTCAGGTCTAAGAAACTGGGCAAGGAAGGCAAGAGAACAACATGGCTGAGCCAAGACCTGCTGGTCAAAATAAAGGCAAGATGGATCTGCTCAGACAGTAGAAGCAGGGACAGGTATCCTGGGAAGAGTAAAGGGATGTTGCCTGGCTGCGTAGGGATGAGGTCAGGAAGGCCAAGGCGCAGCTGGAGCTGAACTTGGCAAGGGATGTAAAGAAAAACAAGAAGGGCTTCTACAGCTATGTAAACCTGAAAAGAAAAATTAAAGAAAGCATACCCCCCCTTCTGCCCCAATGAGCAACAGTGACAAATTAGTAAAAACAGATTAGAAGAAGGCTGAGATTCTCAACACATTTTTTCCTCAATCTTCACTGGCAACGTCTCTCCTCATAGCTCTCCAGTTGATGACCCACAAGATAGAGACCAGGGAGACAAAGTCCTCCCCATTATAGGGGAAGACAAGGTCCATGACCATCTGAGTAACCTGTACATACATAAATCCATGGGACCTGATGAGATGCATCCCAGAGTCCTGAAGGAATTGGCTGATGTAGTTGCCAAGCCACTCTCTGTGATACTTGAAAAGTCATGGCAGTCAGGTGAAGTGCCTGGTGACTGGAAGAAAGGAAATACTACAGCCATTTTTTAAAAGGCTAGAAAGGAGGACCCTGTGAACTACCAACCTGTGAGCCTCACCTTTGTGCCTGGGAAGATCATGGGACAGATACTCCTGGAAGACATGCTAAGGCATGTGGAGGACAGGGAGGTGATTCAGGACAGCCACCATGGCTTTACTAGGGACAAATCCTGCTTGACCAATGCAGTGGCTTTCTACAATGGACTGACCAAATCAATGGACAAGGAAAGACCTATGGATGTCATCTATCTGGACTTCTGCAAGGCCTTTGACACAGTCCCCCACAGCATCCTTCTCTCTAAGTTGAACAAATATGAGTTTGATGTGTGGACTGTGCAGTGGATAAGGAATTGGGTGGATGGTTGCATCCAGAGAGTAGTGGTCAATGGTTCGATGTCTAGGTGGAAAACAGTGACAAGTGGTGACCCTCAGGGGTCCATACTGGGACCAGTGTTGTTTAATATCTTCATTAATGATACTGACAGTGACATTGAGAGCACCCTCAGCAAGTTTGCTGATGACACCAAGCTGGGTGGGTGCAGTCGATATGCCAGAGGGACAGGATGCCATCCACAGGCACCTGAACAAGCTGGAGAAGTGGGCCCAGGTGAACCTCATGAGGTTCAACAAAACCAAGTGCAGGGTCCTGCACCTGGGCCGAGGTAACCTAGGGTATGAATACAGGCTGGGGGAGGTCACAGTTGAGAGCAGCCCTGTGGAAAAAGACCTGGGGGTACTAGTGGATCAAAAGCTGGACATGAACCACCAATGTGCAGTTGCAGCCCAGAAGGCCAACCACATCCTGGGCTGTATCAAGAGAAGTATGGCCAGCAGATCGAGAGAGGTGTTTCTGCCCCTCTACTCTGCCCTGGTGAGACCTCACCTTGAGTACTGCATCCAGCTCTGCAGCCTCCAACACAAGAAGGATGTGGACGTGTTGGAGTGTGTCCAGAGGAGGGTCCACAAAAATGATCAGAGGGCTGGAGCACCTCTCTTATGAAGACAGGCTGAGGGAGTTGGGGTTGTTCAGCCTGAAGAAGAGAAGACTCCAGGGGGACCTTATAGCGGCCTTCCAATACCTGAAAGGAGCCTGTAAGAAGGCTGGGGGAGACCTGTTCACAGGGGCATGTAGCAATAGGAGAAGGGGTAATGGTTTCAAGCTAGAAAAGGGTAGATTTAGGTTGGGCACTAGGAAAAAGTCCTTTAATATGAGGGTGGTGGATCACTGGAACAGGTTGCATAGGGAGGTGGTGGAGGCCCCATCCCTGGATGCATTCAAGGTCAGTCTTGATGGGGCTCTGAACAATCTGTTCTAGTTGGAGATGTCCCTGCTTATTGTAGGGTGCTTGGACTAGGTGACCTTTATAGGTCCTTTCCAACCCAATACATTCTGTCCTTCTATGATTCTATTACTCTCATTTCTGCAAAACCTTGTATCAGCACACCATTTAATCTGTCCAGCCAACAGCTTGTCTGGTTTTTTGTTGCCTTTTTTTTTTTTTTCCCTTCTCTAACTGCTTAATGTTTTATATTAAAATTCTGCAAATCAATATATTTATGGTTAAATTTACAAGTAGGATTCCCTTCATTCTCATCTTTAAACACTTGTAAAGATTTCCTGTAAGGAGGATTTTAATTGCTATCTTTTAATTGTATTTTCAAGAGTATTACCTCCTTGTTCATGATTCTCATAAGGATTGCAAGGAACCATTATTTACTTCTTTGCCTATATTCTGAGATTTTCAGTTAGGAGGTATATAAAAGACTTGTCTCACACTTCTTCCTCTATCATTGACCTCTTGTATGCTCTCTGGTGCTGCTATTTCCATTTAATTCAAGAAAAATAATAGTTGCTAAACAAACCTTGTCATCCCCATACTGTAAATATATAAGCGACCATTTTCTATTGTAATATTTGTTTTACAGTCTCAAACTGGGAGCTGAAATAATTATGATTGCAAGATTACATCAATAATATCCATGGAAATAATTTAGTTCATATATCCTTTTAAATAAGTATAAATCTATCTGTCTGAATAATTGTCTGCACGTATAAAAGTCAGCAAAAATGCAGCACCATGCCCACAGAAATGGGGTCATTGATTATGACTGAATTGAAAATGTCCTTTATGCGGTAATTTCTGTTCTCACTAACATCTTGCATCACATTTTGCATATACTTGCATGCTTTGATCCCAGAGCAGAGTTTTTCTCCCCATTTCCTTTCTTACAACCTTTGCAGTGTTTGTGCCCACAGCCACCTCACACCAGCTACAGACTGGACCTCTTGACTTGTAGAAGCTAGAGATGGAAAAGATCTATTATGTCCTTTACTCCCTTCCTCTGCTCATGTGAAATTGTTCTGTGCAATCTTTTTGAGAAGATACTGCAAAGTATAATCCTGCCTAGGCAGGGGATGAACAGATGACCTAACAGGTCCTTCCCATCTAAAATATCTCTCAAGTTATGACTAACTTCACTGTCCTTGTTATCTTCCACTTACAAAATTCAGGGACCAGACATCTTCATGGGAGCTGCTCATGACATAGGCTCTTACCACTGCAGTTGTCACTCTCTCTTTCAAGCTTCTTCCCCAATGGAAGCTGTCATGTGTTAATTTCTTTTTTTCCTTAATATGTTGAAGCTTCTGTCTGTTGTAGGTGCATGATGAAGTGCAACTTGTATTGCTGGGCTGATATATTTTGCTAGTTATAGCCATTTCTATTTGGTAAAGTCTTCCTTTTTGCTTCTCCTATCATATACTGTAAGAGCTGTAGCAAAGCAATGCATGATAACTTTCATCCTGAAACATACAGATAACATCAATAAAAGGATGTTAAGTCATCTACATAATTAAATAGCAATTGGCCTTAGCCATTACTCATTATAGTGTAGCGTTTTGTCATTCTGTTTGATTCTAAAGGATGTTCAGCTGCTTGTAATTGATAGAGAGGTTTAATCTGCAGTGGTTCCACTGTAATGAGCCAAGCATGAAACTATTTTGTTCTTTTTTTAAAAGGCTAAAAAAAACGTGTTTGCGTTTAGGCATGGGGACAATGCTCGGGGTTCCTCAAATTCTCCAGGTATAGAAATAAGCTTTTCTTCTATAATAGTTGATTTTCATTAAGTGTTAGTTGAGGAAAGATTGCATTTGCTTCAGATGTAAAAATGCAGACCTATTCAGAACAATTGAATCACACTGAAGGTAGCGGAATAATGTGTTTCTAATCTGCAGACTCAGAACAGCAGAGGGGTGGAAAGAAGCAGTGAGCATTTTGTCAGAAATTAATCACGAGAGTTTTGCTTGCTTCTAATGATGCTAAAATCTCTAATGAGGCTTTGTAAAACAAAATGGGTGCATTTAAATAGTAATAAATGGATTATATCGTAAGTGTGGGGTTTTTTGTGAGATTCTAAGCAATATTCGTAGATATCTTATTTTTGAGGGGAAGTCAACGAGAGATTTTTTAAGATGTCTGGTTGCTGATTTTTTTCTATATTTTGTAACATATCAGTAACCACAGCTGAAAATAGTGTTATAATTCATATTCCTTTAGTTAAGTCAGCAAAGGAGAATTCTGATCCATTGTCTTTGAATGAATGTTTGCAGTGGTTTAATATACTACCCAGATGTTTGTCACAGCTCTGCTACTGACAATTTTTGCCTCCATTACGGGAACAGCAGAAATAGATGATATTTACTTACAACTCAGATGTTCCACTTCACCATCCAGAGTGTAAGTGTGAATTTACCTTTATCTAAGGTTCAATCTAATACTCTGAGTTGCTGTAGCTGACGCATAGGCAAAACTTTTGCTTTGCCAGGAGTAAATATGACAGTTGGGACATAACTGTAGCAGCAAGAACTAGTCCATGAACCCTAAACCAGATGAAAGACAAGAACTTTTAGTCCAATATAATTGGTCATCAGCTACCCAGCAGGCAGAACGTCGATTAAAAAAAAAAAGGCATTTTCTTTCCTCTTTTCAAATTAACCCTGTATCAGTGTTGAAGAATTCCTCTGAGAGAAATATGTTAAGAAATTGGGAGACTCAAAAGTGTAAGAATAACTAGAAAGACAGCAAAACCTGTGAGAAAAACAACAATCAAACTACAAAACAAACCAAAGAAATGCCCTCCACAGACACACAAAAAATAGAATACTTGTTCCTGAGCAATTAGATTGATCAGGAAAACATCCCCTAGAAATTGTCACCAAAGACTTAGTTAAAATCATAGACTAATTTAGTTGGAGGAGACCTCTGGAGGTCATCTAGTCTAAGTCATTGCTCAAAGCAAGTGTCAGATCAAGTTCCTGAGAGTTATATTTAGTTTAATCTCAAGCATCTCCAAGAACAGAGGTGACAAAACCTCTCTGGAAACCTGTTCCAGTCTTTGGCTGCCATGTAGTTGTGAAGATAATGGAGAGGAGAAAAACAAGTATATGAGACTAGAAATTCTGTTCTATATAAGACCCACACTTTGCTCCTTTTAAAGATATAACATGGGGGAAATAATATTCTTTGTACCTTTGAAAAATCTGTACCAGCAGAACTTAACTGAAATATAGAGGATGCATTCTTAAAAATGGGAGTTTTGTTTGATGTCTAGTGCAAAAGACTAGGAAAAAATACACTTTTGGGATGTACATGGTTATTTTGTTTTGCGTCAAATCAATATGATTCTGCCTTGCTTGTGGTGCTTAAAACTTTAGAATTGCCCACCAAAAGATAGATGACGAACGGGACTTTACATATTAAAGAGATTTTCCTCTACAAATAATTTTTTTAAAATTTTAGGGCTGAACAGAACTTCACACAGCTGTAAAAGAGATGAATGTGCAGATCCAGGGAAACATACAGCAAGATTTACTATTTTTTTTGGTTTTTAGTTTTGTTTTTCTTCAAGAAAAGATCGAAACAGCAATGCATTCAAGTTAAAAGGGAAAGAACAACACTGCTTCTTCATCAACACGAAGGAGAAAACATAATTATTGTTTTATTCATTACCCAAAGTTGTGCTTTAATCTGATTTTCAGGTAGCACTTTGATCCTAAAAGAATCACAATCTCAAGAAAGGCATCACAATCATTGTCAAATAGACCTTTGTTCTTTTTGATGTAACAATGTAGCTGAAAGTGACTGAATTTCCATTCCCCAAGAAAAGTCTGATATTTCAAAATTTGATTTGATTTCATATCAGGATGCAATATTTATACTTTAGTTTTTTATCAACAGAAATACTTCAGCTTCTCAAAGAAAAAGTTTTTCACTTCTCAAGTCTGTTACCAAAAGATAAAAATATGTTTGAAACAAAATATTTTTGTAATATCCAAAGTTTTTAAATTAAATTGATATGTTCTGAAGAAATATGTTAATATAATAAATGCATTATTAAATACTGTATCTCAATGAGTTCTAACAATTAATTGAATTTTTGTTAATAATAAAGGTAATCCCTGATCCTAAAAATCATGCAAATCTCTGCTTTTAATCAGTAAATAATTTTAGCGTGGAACTTTTTTAAATCACTGGTAACTGCCAGTGTCTAAAAACATTCCTGTATAGTCATCTTTTTGCCTTTTAATATTTTTATTGTTTTTTAAGAATATGTAACTTTCCTTTTTTATGAATCAATAATATGAGTAAATACAATAGGTTGACATGTAAATGAGTTATGCACCTCAGTTTTAGCAATTAATACCGTATAGGTATATAATCTTAATTTGCAAACAGTGATTCATCTCTGGTACTCCCCTTAGAGCTGGGTGATCATGTAGCATGATTTTCCAATAAATGTTAATTGTGACCTAAAAAGCCAAATTAAAACGACTTGTAATATGTTTCCAGTGTTCTTCCATATTTCTATCAGCTGTTCTCTGATCATCAGAGAAAAAGAAACAAAGTGACATCCCCTTTACCGGCTTGTTCTGTTCTACACAGTGAGAGAGCTTTTAACTCCAATTCAAGGCAAAATGAAAGAGAATTTTGGGTTCATAGCAGATAGATATGACACAGTAGATGGCCAAGTCCAGGCTCCTGCCAGTTCAAGATAGTTCTACTAATCAGATATTAAACCATTATTATAAATGACCATAGGAGAGATAGCCTGTAAAATTTCTTTTAGAAGGTCGTGAAGAACTTCTGAAGATTTAGTGAATTCAAGGACCTCACAAACTGCTTGCATTCAACTTTTTTTTTTTTTTTTTCTTCTCATAGCTATATTCTTCTACAAAGTTTTGTTGAGTTGGACTTCCATGTAGCAATCCTGGTCAACAGCAATGCTTAATTAAGCTTAATGCTTAATAGTCCTTAGAAGGGGCGGAGCGTGGACATACTCACATGTGTCTAAAACCCCAGAACTAAGAAGAAAGGCCTACCTGTTGTCCCTAACAGTGGAAGTGGAGGGAACAGGGGAATAATATAAGCAATGGAAATAAATGGTCATGTTGGCTCCTACAGCCCATAAGACAAGCTCTCTGAAGATCACATAACAGTTATGCTTCAAGAAGACATACCTGAATAACATGGTAAGCATTTCAGTGTCATGGAGTTTCTCCAGCAAACTGTGTTATTTCAACTGGCAGAATGAAAAATAAAGGTAGGTATGTTACTTAATTTTGAATTTGTCCTTTAGGGGGGAAAAAAAAAAAGCATACATCAATGCTCTTTCTGGAGCAAATTAAGCAAATTAAGGCTCAAGATGGTAATTCTTAAAATTAGCCAGTTTGAAAAAGCAATTGAAAGAAAAGAAATTGTGACTAAAGATCTAGACTACTTGCCCACATTCTACAGTAGGGACAAATATCTAGATTTTAAACAAAAGAGATAGGTAGTTCATTACAGTCCCAGAGATATCTCGTCTTCTTTCCTTCTTTTTTTTTTTTTTTTTTTTCTATTTCACATGTAATTCTTTTTCATTGAAAGCTCTAATGTGATTATTTCTTAAAATATTTTTACCTGTAACCCCCTATTTTTATTTTTAAAAATTCATTAAATCTGTAAAAGTGAGATCTAAGAGAAGTGGCAAGGAGAGATTGCTCTAGTAGGACATCCAAGAGTGATTTGATTTCCCAACTGTTGCACTAAGTCAGTAGATGAAATAATATTTTAGAGTCTCCTAAAATTTTAGAACTGTTCATGAAGACTATTGATGACATTGCTACTGTAGTTAGGCATGTCCTTTAGTTTTTCAGTGAAGAAAAACTATTGTCACTGTTTCCATTAGAATACTGAGAAGGACATGCATGTTAATAGAAGGAATTGAATTTAAATACCATCCAACAAAACATTAATGCTGTTAGTCAGGCAGCTAACATTGCAAACAAGTGGTGATTTTTCCAAACTGAAGCTACAGTTCTTAATACTTTTACACTATTAGGTCTCTGCATCAGGAATCTGCATTTAGACCCAAATAATGTCAAAACTTTTTCTCTCTTTAAACAGTCATATATGTCAGATATGCAACAACCTTAGCCAAATACTGTTTTTGACATTTGTTTCAGGTTTTTTTAATCAAATAATTTAGGTGATGAGTAGTATTTTGCTGCATTTGACTAGCTTCTGTAGCTTTGTATGATAAATTATTTAGCAAAGAAAAGAAGCATTAATCAAAAAATGTAATCTGCAGTATTGAATACTTTCAATGTTTGACTGGCTTAGATAAAAGCTTATCAGCAAAATGGAAGCTATGAAAATATAGTGATAAGACTATAGCAGCTGCCCCAGAAGGTTTCACAAACCAGAGAAGAAATAAAAAAAACCACTGGTTATTGCTTAAGTTCTCTTCCTTCTCAATTCCTTATTTATTTTTGTATCATAGGCATTAATTAATCAATCATTTAATTGGAACAGTAAAATAATATGTTGTTGAGCACCTGATACCAGTAATTCATAAGGTGTGCAGCTGACTATTGAAAAGTGAAACAATCAAAATATTAGAAAAGAAAAATGTAATGAAGTGTTTTCAGCTGTTCAGTGAGTCAAACAGATGTGTTAATAATTAACATCTACTTTAAGACATATTTATATACTTAGTGGTGTTAAAATTTTGTAGAGTATATGTTGCCACCATATGCTGTAAAGGAAAAGGCAGATGTCTAAAGTGGCTGTATCTTTACTGAGGTGGGCAAATCTCTGAACATACGTAGATGTTGCCTTCTCACACATGGTGTCACCTGTACTGCATCTTTGGAATAACAGAAACGAGCTCAGAGGAATCACACTGACAGTTCATGGTAACAATTGCAGAGATATCTTGATTTTGGAAGGGTGCTCAGTAACGTGTAGAGAGACACTGCAGGTGAACTTGAAAATGGGCATCCTTGCAGGGTACCTGTTCCCATGGGTGTGATGTGGTCCTATTAGACTGCCTACATCACCCTGAAAAAAATTATGCAGGTCCTTACATGTGCAGAACAGGAGCTATGAACATAGCCCGTGTGCACCAGAGAATCACAGAACACACAGAGTGTTAGGGGTTAGAAGGGACCTACAAAGATCATTGAGTACAATCCGCCTGCCGGAGCAGAACCAAAAACTAGGGCAGATCACTCAGAAAGGCATCCAGACAGGTCTTGAAAGTCTCCAGAGAAGGAGACTTCACAACCTCTCCGGGGATCCTGTTCCAGTGCTCTGTAACCCTCACAATAAAGAAGCTCTTCCTCATGTTGAGGTGAAACTTCCTGTGCTTGAGTTTGAATCCATCATCCCTCGTCCTATCACAGGGCATGACTGAAAAGAGCTTGTCCCTGCCTTCTTGATGTCCAGCCCTCATGTATTTATAGACATTAATTAGATCACTCCTCAGTCTTCTCCTCCCTAGACTGAAAAGGGCCAGGTCTCTTAGCCTTTCCTTGTAAGGCAGGTGTTCCAGTCCCTTAATCATCCTTGTAGCCCTCAGTTGGACCCTCTTGAGTAGATCCCTGTCCCTCTTGAACTGGGGAGCCCAGAACTGCACACAATACTCCAAGTCAGGTCTCGCTAGGGCCGAGTAGAGGAGGAGGAGAACCTCCCTTGATCTGCTGGAGACTCTCCTCCTGATACCATTGGCCTTCTTGGCCACAAAGGCACATTGTTGTCCCAAGGATAACTTCTTGTCTACTAGGACTCCAAGGTCCTTCTCCATGGAGCTACTCTAGCAGAATGTTGGTCTTTCTCATTAAAAGATAACAGAAAGAGGTCTAGAAATTTTTGTCTTCGCATTCTTGATCCAAACCCCTTTTGAAGTGTTTCTGTTGATCTCAAGCTAGGTTTGGTCTGGTTACAGGGGAAAAAGAGATTGAATTGTCAAGGCAGCTGGGGGGGTCTTCAAAGTGCTTCTGTAAAAAGCCGATGGCAGACAACAGCTGATGGCATAAAGACATTATATGTCCACTTCTGGTATTAAAAACTAATGCATTTGTCACATGTAATTGGTCCTAAAACAGGCAAAAGTACTTCACAGCATGTCATCTGAGAGCTGTCATAAGTAGAAGGAATGCCAAATTTTTTAAGACTTGACAGCAAATGGTGTTTTAATTTAGTGGACATACAAAACTCTCTTTGACATCTAAATGGATCTGAGCCATTAGAAATCTCTCCCCTTTCCCTCAAATATTTTTGACAAAAGAAGACACGCACACAAACCTAATTGTTTATTTTAATTTAAAAAGCAAAATTTACATAGTACAGAAGAGAATGCCTTCAGAAGGACTGAGCAAACATTCCAAAGATGGAGATGTCAGCAAACTGAGACATAAATTATCTCAAAGTGAAAATACTTAATCTAGTACTAAACTAGTATTAGTCTAAAAATAGTCTAATTTAGTACTAGACTAAATACAGTCTTCAAAATTGGATCCCTATTCTACTGTAACCACTGCAGAGGCTGGAACATGCTAGCATCCATCACACAAAGAATATATATATTTTTTTAAATCCCAGTTCTTTATTTCAGGATTAGCTTAGTGGCTGTAATTACAATGAAGGAGGTCAAACTCTTAGAAAGGGAATTGTACTACTTTTGCAGCTGCTAGTTGTGTCAAAATGTTTCTGTTGAATCCCCTAAAACCTAACTACTGAGTTATTTGCACAGGGACAAGACAAAGCTAAAATGATGTAAAACATCCTTCTGATTTAATAGCTGCATTTGGGATGCTTTCTGGCCCTAAACCTAGAAAATCACATGGAAATCAGCAGAGAGAGTTTACTGTGGAAAGGTGTTGACTTTTCAGTAGTGTTGCTGGTTCATTTATATGCCTCCTGAACTACTCATCACCTTCATTTATGATTAATGAACTCTAGTCATCCTGTTTGCACTGGATCACAGGATCTTTGTTAACTTTTCTTTGTCATATCCTTCAATACAAATTTAGAGTGAGAGGCTCATGGAAATATCTTGGACTCGTGTGTGAAAGATATCATAGAATCATAGAATCATAGAATCCTAGGGGTTGGAAGGGACCTCGAAAGATCATCTAGTCCAACCCCCCCTGCCAGAGCAGGGTCACCTAGAGTACATCACACAGGAATGCGTCCAGGCAGGTCTTTAATTTCTCCAGTGAAGAAGACTCCACAACCTCTCTGGGCAGCCTGTTCCAGTGCTCTGTCACTCTCACAGTAAAAAAATTTTTTCTGATATTCATCTTAAACCTCCTATGCTCCAATTTGTATCCATTACCCCTTGTCCTATCACTGGTCATCACTGAAAAAAGCTTAACTCCATCTTCTTGACACTCACCCTTTACGTATTTGTAAACATTGATGAGGTCACCCCTCAGTCTCCTTTTCTCCAAACTAAAGGGACCCAGCTCCCTCAGCCTTTCCTCATAAGGGAGATGATCCACTCCCTTAATCATCTTTGTGGCTCTGCGTTGGACTCTTTCCAGCAGTTCCCTGTCCTTCCTGAACTGAGGGGCCCAGAACTGGACACAATATTCCAGATGCGGCCTCACCAATGCAGAACAGAGGGGGAGGAGAACCTCTCTTGACCTACTAACCACACCCTTTCTAATGCACCCTGGGATGCCATTGGCCTTCTTAGCCACAAGGGCACACTGCTGACTCATGGTCATCCTCCTGTCTACTAGGACCCCCAAGTCCCTTTCAGCTACACTGCTCTCCAGCAGGTCAGCCCCCAGCCTGTACTGGTACGTGGCATTTTTCTTCCCCAAATGCAAAACTCTACACTTGCCCTTGTTGAACTTCATCAGGTTTTTCCCCGCCCAAGTCTCCAGCCTGTCTAGGTCTCCCTGAATGGCAGCACAGCCCTCTGGTGTGTCAGCCACTCCTCCCAGCTTGGTGTCATCAGCAAACTTGCTGAGGTTACATTCTGTACCCTCATCCAGGTCGTTGATGAAGATGTTGAACAACACCGGTCCCAGTACTGACCCCTGAGGGACTCCACTAGTCACAGGCCTCCAGCTAGATTCTGCCCCATTGACTACAACTCTCTGACTTCTACCTTTCAACCAGTTCTTGATCCACCTCACTGCCTGATCATCAAACCCATACTTGATCAACTTATCTACAAGGATGCTGTGGGAGACGGTGTCAAATGCTTTACTGAAATCAAGATAAACCACATCCACCGCTCTACCATCATCTATTCACCTAGTAATTTCCTCATAGAAGGCTATAAGGTTAGTCAAACATGACTTACCCTTGGTAAAACCATGTTGACTGCTCTTGATGACCCCCATGTCCTTGATATGCCTAGAGATAGTGCCAAGGACAAGTTGTTCCATCACCTTTCCAGGGATGGAGGTGAGGCTGACCGGTCTATAGTTACCCGGGTCCTCCTTCTTGCCCTTCTTGTAGACTGGAGTGACATTTGCTATCCTCCAGTCCTCAGGCACCTCTCCTGTTACCCATGACTTACTACATATGCAAAAGTTAGTGATTCAGGGCATGCAGTGTTAAGACTATTGTAGTGCTGGCTAAAGAGCTGGTATTTTCATAGTTGGGTATGCTTATTCTTACCTATTATTTTTGTTACTTATTTTTTATTTTATTTTCCTGTGGAACAACTCTCTCTCAGAAAAACTAGACCGCTCTGGTATGTTATTTAACTATAATTCAAACAAGCACAATATCAAGGGAGAAGACCAGGATCCAAAGAATAGTGAACAGTTCTGCCACCTTCTCAGGGACTGGAACTTTTTGCTCAAGGCGCTGAGCTTCTTTGGCAGATTCATGAATATCTAAGAAGGGAGAGGCACAGTTCCTGTCATCTCTTCTCCTGGAGGCCCTTTACATTTTGGAAGAACAGGAGATCTTAGCACAACACACAGTGATGTTTTTATTAATCTCTTGAGAAAATCTGGCCTGGATTATGTCTGCAGAGAGGAGAGCAGACTCCAGTTCTTCCCGCATCATATTTATCTACTTACAAAGAATGTTATCTGGGTATGAAGAACGTCTTTAAAAGCTATAAAAAAAGCTAAAGAAAATTTGATTTTGCAGAAAAAGTAGATCTGTCTTGAGTATTAACTATTTTAGAACTATCTTATAGTTAATGGGTAATAGAATTAGAGTAAAAAAAATCTCCTACAAGTTTAATAACTTGCAAAGTTCCCATATATGTTATTTCTATGGGACAAGAAAAAAAACCCAGAGCCCTTACGTCCAATCCCCTTCCAACAAACTTGACATTTCATATATTCCATTTCATAAATGAATCTATCTTTAAGAAAATGTTGGAATTTTTTGCCTCATTGCTTGTATTACAAGACCTCACTGAGACCAGAGCATTCTAGAAAGCCTTCCTTAAAGGTCCTCCTGATTATGTAAAATGTCCTGATTAGCTCACCTCAGTAATGTTTTTCTGGTGATTATCTACGTTGCTATAGTTCACAAATGTGTCAGTGTGATTTTAAATGAGATGTCTTTGCTCTGCTTTAGGCCCTCATAGTAACAGCTTTTTTTCTATTAAATATACAGTAGAAGGTTATTTTGGTTTGTATAGTTTCTATTCTAGTCAAAAACATTTTAGTTAATAGTTGTCATTGCATATTAGGGGGAAAGATGGATGGTCTTGGGGATGACCTTCTTATCTCACATCACAGACAAACAGCTCATTTCCTAGTTTTTAGGGAGAGAGTTGTTCCACAGACCCAAAGACTTTGGAGGTAGGATTCAACTAGTTTAATTTTAGCTGGCTAAAATATTGGTACTTAATCTTAGGAAATTATCTGGATTTCTTGAGTCAGTGAACAGAGACAGGCTACAGAAACCTCTGTTACTGTGGGAAGACTCATTCAGTGGCTGCTTCTGTCTTACTTTTCTCTCTCTTTAATGATGGAGGAAGACTAGAATAGCTGCATAGACTTTTAGACTTCAGATCTTTGATGAAATATGTCGTAACTTCCTCTGGACTTGTTTCTGAGAAAATGCCAACCACTGTATCCAATCTAGCAAATAATTTTAACTAATTTAGAATTTTAATCTCTAACTATCCAATGGGGCTTTCATATTTTATTCCAAATACAAGCATAACAGCTTTCTGCATCTAGCTATGACATTCAAGAATTTGTAAGTCTCAGGTCTGTTTCCATGCCCATTTCACAAACTCTTCAAGGGAGTTCACGAACTCTTTCATGATTATGTATGTGTAGCATATATTCAGATAGTAAAATACATGCACAATGAAGCTTCAGTATCAGTGGCAACTCTAAGATAAAATACAAATAACAGATAAGAACAAATATGATATAAATTCTTATCCTGTGTCTTTGAGATAGAAAAGAAATAAAAAACCTGAGCAGCAAGCCTGAACTCTGTGGTCTTTGAGTCTCAAAGAGGTCCCACATTTCAAAGCTCAGAATGGTTGTCTCAGTTCAGAATCCAAATTTACAAGTGAAGTTTGACTATGTCAGAGCTAGTTCTCTTACCCTACATTTTGTAAATACCTTTGAACTCACTCCTATGAAAAAGAAGAGCTTTCTGAAGAAAAAAGTTGAAAAGATAAGTGGCTTATGAGCTACTGTAATTAAAATCTAAAAGATGCTTGCCCAGCTGTTGCTTTTGAAGTTACGCTTAGTTTGTGGCTAGGTGCCAGCATTCAATTAGAAGTATGCATTTTTATTAACAGACTATCATGTGTTATATTATGTCAATAATTCCTTTTAAATTAATTCTTTTTATTTCTTGCTATAGTCACAGGTGTCCAGGTCATTAAATATTAAAATGGGCTCCACTGACAATTGTGCAACATCCCAAGTTTGTTTGGTGTTTTATTTGCACTTCATTTGAAGTTCAAAATTAAAATATCTCTGAACTTGTAGAAAGGAATATTTGGCCAAGATAAGTTAATGCCTGAGGGGAAAAATAAAAAAAAAAAAGAGAGATGCACAGTCTATGTGCAACTTTTGCTTGCATTTGAGTGTCTAATTACCATGGTTTAATTTACTTACTCATCATATGCATGTTGCAAGTGGGGGCCTCATTATTTTGATTCACTATCTTAGATGCCAAATTCTCAGGCTGAAATTAGCATTGCTAGGTGGGTTTGATGTTTGTAGGCTGTTAGAGGGACTCAACTCCATATCAGAACAGCACAAGAATCACCTTTCTGAAAAAAGTCCATTTCCCAGTCTCTCAGCTTTTTATTGCAGAATTTTTCTGACCTAACTTTAAATGGCAGCAATGTGGATAGTTTCATCTCGATCTTGAAGCTTGATGACTACATTTTCTTAATCCAATTCAGACAGCTATTTTGGGTCAGGATGAATGGAGCCTGGAGGTCCTTTTTAGTCCTCACATAGTGACAGAAGCTTTAAACAACTAAGTCAGAGAAAGATTATCTACTGTCTGAAGAAGCCTGAAGTTAGAAGAGGTGTTCCCACCCATATTATCTTCATTTCTGGTTAAGGCTCTACACAGTATGAAGAAGGATTAAGGCAGGAAGGATTCATTATTTTTTTTTGAGTGCCAGTGGAGGTTCTGGATACTATCCTGCCATATAAAACATAATATACAATATTGTGTTTCCTCTTCTTATATAGTATAGTACCATGACAAATTCTGGACTACAGGTCATATAGACTGAACTCTCCAGCCTGTCAAGCATCTGGGCTGGAATCTCTCAGTACTTGCTACTAAATAAGGAGGTCAGTTCAGAGACTGAGGGACCCTCTAATCTCAGTTTTGGCTATTCCTTTAGAAATGGCAGAGGGAGAAAGTTAAATTGTGCTGTTAACAAAACAAACAAACAAACAAAAACCCCACAAAACCAACCGAACAAAAACAACCAAAAGTTAAAAGCGACAACCTGTTTTCTTTTTCTCAGTAGTCACCCTCTGAAATAGAAGACACTTTGAAATACACTGTTAATTACCAGATATTGATTATGATTTTAATACAATACAAATCCAGTTGGTAGAATATATCTAGTAGCAGCATACTTCATTTATGGCTTCCAAAGACTGTAAAAGAATTTTGCCAATACAAATTTAATCCTTCTTGCATAATATTTTTTAGATTCTGCCCTCTACATTTTACACATGGAAAAGATGATCTGCCATGTTGGAAAGTGATGAAAGCTAACTGGAAACTTAGAAATCCTTATTTCTGTTACTGCTTTGATGGCTCCTGTAAACGTGGGTGACAAATGCTGTTTCTTGAGATATTCTGGAGTTAAAAGAACTAAGGAAGCAAACAGTATATATGCTTATCTGTCATGCCATTCCAGCTTCTCATTTTAATCTCAGATGATGAGGGCAAATTTTTCATGACCTCAAAGGATGGAGGGAATTGTTAGAAATAACAAAAGACAAGAAAACAATTACAATAGCTGAAGAGCATAAGACAAATTGCATTTAAAACCCATTTCTTGGTAACAACTTTTCTAAATTATTTAGTTAATTAAAAAATACATATGTTGATTTGATCTATTAGTCATTTTTTCATTGCACTTTTAAAGTTTTATATCACAATGTAATTTTAACCATCTGAAAATAGCCTAAGAAAAATGTATATGCCAAAACATTATTTTTATAACTGAACAGCTCTTTCAGAAAACCCTGAATTTCACATAGATTTGATCAAGAATTGCTGTTTCTTCTGTTTCTGACCTGTGACATCACTAAGAGCTTCCTTCAGGAGATATATAATTTCCCTCCATTTATAGACTATCTCCCACTGAATAGTAATTGATTGCTGGCCTTTGCCAGGAACAAATTATGACGTTAGCTGCATTATCCAGCTGTGTTGTAGGAAAGAAAGTAAATGTTTTGTCTACACTTCAGTATTTTCTTCATGCTGTACCTGCCCATTCATTCCAGAGAGGCCCAGCACCCTCAGTTTATGTCTGTCCAATAATCTAAGACTGTGAGTAGCCTCAGGAAGTTGATCACTTGCCATCCAACCCAATATCCCACACATGAACACATGGGCCACTTGTCCATACATGTGTAGACTAAGTGATGGATTGCAGTATGTAGCAAAATCTGCCACGGACTTGGAAGGATTTCAGTTTCCTTGGATAGTCTGTGACCTATTTATGTGTGCTGTATTGATAAATGAAGTGAAAAATCCTTTACACCTTTCAATGAGTGTTCCGTTTGGTCTGGCAACAGTGCTGACAATTTTAGTGATGTCCTATAGGAAACAGCCAGGATTATTAATTCATTTTTACACAGGTCACTAAGCATCCAGAAGTCAATATTTCTTTTAAATTGCTCTCAATCTGGACCAAATCCATTCTGAAGGTGAAAGGTTCCAGATATATACTGCTACCAGCCATTATTAGAGTCCTTTTTAAGTCTTGCCAATTGTTTTTCCTTGATTCAGCCTCAGAATGACTGTATTAAGCTGAACAGAAAAACCTTACATACTCTTTAACTTTTGTTTTCAGCTCATGGTGTGATTTCTTTTTTTTTAGTTCTTGGAATATACTTTATTTTATTACAGATGACACCAATTAGAGTGAAAAAAAGGTGAGAAGTATTTTAAATTCTGAGTCTGAAACAATTGTTCAGTGACTCAAGACTCAAATGTAATGAAGAAGGAAGAATTGAAACAAAGAGAGATTTACACAGATGCAGTTAAGGGTAAAGCTGAGCAGAACTGTACGGTTTCAATTCACAGGAATTTCTCCAAACCTGTAATTTGATTTTGACTTTGAAGACATACCTGCTGACTTTGACATTTGATGAAAGTCAGAGCAAAAGTACTAAACTTCAAGGCACATGATGTCAAAACTATGGGTCTGAAACATGACCTTAACATCCTCAGTCTTTGGAGGAGAAAGAAGGCAAAATGAAAGTTTGCTGTTGATCTCTTGAGTGATTACACTATACGCTTGGGTCTTCAGATGTTGTCATTTATGCTGCTACCTGGCTGGCTTTACACATTACTGATTCTCTTTCATAATCCTTTTTTAGAGTTGTCAGTGACTAAACAAGTCCCAGAGAATTAAGCCCTACATTTTACTTGGCTATTGAACAGCTGGAGAGAGTACGGAGAGTAGCTATCGTAATTATGCAATGGCTGGAAAGAAGGTTTGTATCAAGATGTTAAAAATGCAGTACTAGCTCTAAACAGAAGATCAAAGATTAATTTATTTCAGTGTGTGAGTTACTTCTTTGAGAGACACTAGTGATACCTGATGTAAGAGAAACAAGCAGTACCAGTCTTGTGTCAGGAAGACAAACTCACACATGTTCATATTATAAACAGTCCTCTTACATGGAAATTAAAATAGTAGGGAAAAGAGTGGACCAAAGTTTTGATCCCAAGGCTACATGTCACTGTGCAATACAGCTGTCAGCCAAGCAGAAAAGATCAGTCACACTGTAAGGGCGGCTGGATGAATTACTGTCAGTGACGCTATGCAAGAGGTCAGTCACACTGGCTGGTTCTGTGGTGTCTTTGGATCTTGATGTTTGCTGCTCAACAACCCTGACTCTGTCCTGCCTCCACTCCTGATGTGAGGTTTTTTGAGAGCTCCTTGTATTTGGAAAGAACTCAAGTACTAGATGGTCTGTGGAAAAACCCAAACCAATTTTACCCATTAAAAGACAAGTTTAAAGATTATTTGAAAAGTTCTAGGGCCACTCCCTTTTGGAAGTTTGTTCTATAATATTAATTCAGTTGAATTTGCATTTTTATTACAGATGTACTGATCAGAAATGTGAAAATTTTGTTTCTACTGTTTTTGGTTTTAGTAATTATGGGCTTTATTCTCCAGCCATGACAAGCAGGCATGCAAACAGCTGGATTGCAAGCACTGCAGAAAACAGGAAAGCCAAATATTCTAGAAACTTCCTAATACAGCTTTCAGACCAAGGAAATTTGAAGAAGGCCAGTGACAAAAGTGGTTGGGAACTGTCTTTTATAAAATGATCTCTCTTTAAAGAAAAGTTTTTCCATAGAAAAGATTTACTTCTGCAGATATTTTTTGAGTTTACACTGGGAATTCCAAGCCCA
Source organism: Apus apus (assembly GCF_020740795.1). NCBI lineage: Eukaryota > Metazoa > Chordata > Aves > Apodiformes > Apodidae > Apus > Apus apus. Next base: position 138,796,891 of record NC_067282.1, on the reverse strand, counting down.
AAATATTTAATGTTGTGCCTTTTGGACCTGCATAAAGTATATCTATTTGTTCAGCTGGCCAGAAACAGCTGTCAGCAAGTTCAATATTATTCTTTGTTTTATTGTGGTGGTGTCCCTAGGGATTTGCTGTTCTCCTAACTCATTCCCATTCTATCCCGTGGGGCAGATCGATTATCTGTATATAATACAGCTAGATCTCCTCTGGAAGCAAGAACTGTGATGCAGAGTGGGAGTTCTGTGATGTCTTATGGAAATGTCACCCCTGCAGAGAGCACAGGAAAAGGAGCACACATAGGTATTCATAGGTCAGGTGGAAAAAAGAAATAGCATGTCAAGGGACCATGTTTTAAAAGTATCTGCATTATAGTCTTTATGATCAGCTGAACTATTATTGAGAGAAAAAAATCAATTTTCTTTCTTTCCATTACTGTCACCCTTTCATCTTTTCTCCTCTAAGCTATTTTTCTTTTTTATCAGTTATGTTGAATGCTGGTAAGATTCTTCATCATCCAACCTTAGGCACTCATTTTCAGGAAATTAACTTGGCATCCTAACACCTTTCAACATCTGTGACTCTTCACTTGGAGATAGTTGACTAAAGGAGCCAGGCAGAGTTTTAATTTATTGCCAAATAAATTATTGATTTCTTTTTATTTTTAAATGAGGATTTAGCAGTTAGGTTTTTCCCTCTCAATTATATTAAGTTTATTTGGGTATGAGAATAACATGAGGGATAGAACATGTTTTGTACTACAATATATTTCAGATAAGAGGCCAGAATGTAAAATCTTCATATTTCCAGAAATTATTTTGTCTTTGCTGTTATGAAGATTTTTTTTGTTTCATTTTTAGACAGATACTGATAGACTCTTGCTGTGAAATTTGAAGTGGATGTAAGGTGCCAAGAATATTTGCTGCAAAATAACTGTGCTTTTTCTCACTCTCCTTGTTCCAGTTTAGCATTAACTTTAACTGTGTTTACAGCACAGTACAACAAAAGCCCCCCCAAAAAGCTACCAACCGAGCATATTTTTACAGAATAGAGATACTATGATGAAAACATTTGTATTGATAATGAAGATGTAAGACAGGCAGTAAAGAGTATAATGTAACCCTATTATCTACATGTAGAAGATGTTAGGCACACTGACTCACTGTATCCAGCTGGTTCTGTACCTAATTTTGCATTTCTATTTTAACATCTTATTGATACTTAATCTAGTTTCCACATACTATTCCTGATCATCCTTTCTTCTTTATGGTCTTTCAGATCTTCTTGATTTTATTTAGGTTAATCATAATAGGCAAATACGTCAAAATCTTAGAATCTGGAAGAACTATTCATCCTTATAAGGTAAATATAATTTTTTAAAATTATTTTAATTTTATTCCCACTCTATTCAGTCTTCTTCCTGTTACCACAATTTTCTAACTTAACTAGAAAGGTGAGTACTGTACTTAGCTTTCTAACAGTTGAGAATTCTTTCCACTGAGCAACCACACTTAAACACAAACTGAATTAAACTGAATTTGGTTATAAGTTTTGGGTGTTCTCCTTCCTGCAAATGAACTAAAAAAACCCAAAACTCTTGAGTCTTGACAACTCTGAATTTTTATATACAGATTAGCATGTTGAAGTCCATTCTAGCTTTTCCACACAAATTCTCACCACTTACCCATTAGTAGCATACTTCTTTTTCTTTCTTATATTTTTTCTCCTTTCTTATATTTTAAAAAATAGTAATTAAAAAAAATTAACTATATTTTGATTTGAAATATTAATCTAGTAGAACTCAAAATATTGATATTTGAGTGGGAATTGTGTATATGATTTTTAAGATGACCCTATACCAAAAGTGGTAAGAAACTGTCTTGAGAGTGTTGTTCAGAAAGTTCAGAACTGAAAGGGAAAATTACAGCTTGGATTTTCAAAAGTGAAAATATTGACAATACCCAGTGGAATCACAGAAAAAACAGATTTAAGCACTTATCTTTAGGTGTCAATATTTTTGGTTCAAATCTGAGAAATATAAAAAGAAAGGTCCTATGCTATTACTGATCCCTCAACAGTCTAATACCAAAGCAGAACTAATCTGGCATGCTTTGGTGTTCCTAAGACTTAGTAGATCAATATTAGATATTTTACATGTAAATCCTCCACATGCATTTCTATAACTAAGTCAACAGTATATATTTTGAAACTACATATTAATTAGTTTATGGAAATGGACAAACAGCCTATGTTTAGAAAACTCCAAATTACTTCCTTTAGTTTTTATTTCAAATAATATGCATAATATTTCTTCTGCACTACAAATGCGGTTCTCCAAGTGCAAAACTTTTCTTAATCAACAGACTTTAAAATATTCAAATTTTTTGTTACTTCTAGAATGGAGGATCAATCAATCAAAAGTAATGAAAAGAACTTTTAAAGACTGTACTTCCTACTATTTAATTTTTGCCTTTTACTGATGATACAACTCTGTTCCATGGTTCATATATTTCAAATAATTGTAATCACAGATCCTTTTTGTTTTAAAGACAGAGATATTGAAATAATTTCACTTGCAATTACAATACTCCTCCTCTCCCCCAATCTTCTCTTTCCAGGAAACCTTCTAACCAGGGAAGCATGAAACATTTAGAACAGAACTATTTAGTTCTGCTATTTAGAACTCAGCCTCAGCTGATGACAACCAGGAGAGGTGTCCTGAAGAAGAACTCACCTGCTCTATGACTTGTTGCCATTTCTACTACCTAGGAGCATTAAAAGCCCTGATCTATAACCCACTTGAAGTAGTCGTAATTCTCCTCTTACCTTCCCTAAGTTTTTAATTATGATTTAAAATTATACTATACTATTTATGCAGGATACTGAGATGAATAAATGAAGAATTTTACTTGTTATTATCTATTTTAAAACAATCTGATTTTGTAAATCTTCACTTAAATGGGCTATCCATACATGCCTTTCCATTTTCTAAAAAGGAAAACTTTGCTGGTAAATTTCCACTTGGAAACAAGGTTTGGGGTTTTTTTTGTTTGGTTTTGGTTTTTTTGTTTGTTTGTTTCTAGTTGAACACTGGTTATGGAAAAATCAAAACTTTATGAAGGATAATTATGATATCAGAAAAACAGAAAACACACCTTGGTTAGAAGAGATATTTCATTGTGGGTCAGTTAAACTTGCATAAACTACATCTGAGTGAGGTTTTTTTGCTGTATAGTCTCCACAACATTTTACCTGTATGTCCTAACTGGAGTATTTGCCTGGTAGTTTGGTTTAGTCACACAATATAAAGATGAAATTTGTTCTGCTGACCTGGTTGCTAACAACAGCAGTGCAGACACAATGGCACAGATATCCATGAGGGATGACAGCTCTTGGAGGCAGCCATCACACCCAAGAGCATGCCTGTTCTGCAGCTGCATACTCAGCTGCTTTGTGTGACCCCACTAGAGTATGGCTGGATACGTCATCCCATCCCAAGGGAACCTGGTTAGAATAACTTGCAGGGACTTCTTGCAGTCCTTTGTTTGCCCTATTTTGTTTCTGTGGGGAATGAACCTTAAACTTCGGTTTAGGTTTTGATGTGCATAGCCCTGTTCAATAACCAGAAACAAAAGAGAAATAGGCATTTTTACCCTTTTTGCTACTTCCTTTCCTGATAACGCTCGAAATGTATTTAATTCCTCGCCTAAGAACAATTAATCTAGTCTCCTTTTTAACTGGTTAACAGGTAATAAATGTTGATTCTCT